>NW_026623618.1:699458-704871 GCF_030028575.1 Malurus melanocephalus
ATGAGACATGCTGCCCATACACTAGAGGAATGAGAACCAGAAAGAACATGCAGCCATCAATTTCACAGTGCACAGAGGGTTACTGAGACATAAAATTGCAGAAATCAAAACAACCTCTTATTCTGATTTGGCAATACCCCTGACCACCAACACAATCAGGCATGAGGTTTTATGTACTGCACGCATTTCAGCATATCGCTATCCATAATGTAAGAAGCATTCAATAATGAKTTCTTRAACAAAGAAGAAAAGTTTCYCCTAAATTTTCCCTGYGTTTTAAAATCTTTTTCCCTTTCATTCCCTATTAGACAGGCCACCATGTTTCAAATAAAATCTGTAACGTAGAACCAAGSAGAATCCAACAGTTTAGCAAAAACCTGTGTCTACCATATACCAGAAATTACCATTGGAGAAACACTTTATCTGTCACTTACTCATCATTATCGCTTGGTTCCTCTTSATCGTCTGAATTCTCAGCTGAATTCTCTGCTGCTCKGGAGCCAARTGGGCACTGCTGGCTCTGCTCCCYGTTCTGCACCACAGAGTTGTCATCCTTCCCAGTCAGAGGGTGAGCAGGATCTGCTGGCAGTGCACTAGAGGGAAGAGAACCAGAAAGAACATGCAGCCATTTGAACTCACAGCAATTAAATTCACTGGGCACCAACAAATAAAATGACAGAACTTGAAACATCCCCTATTCTGATTAAGCAATATCCCAGGCCTTCAGCATCATCATTGTAAGAATTTTTATGTACTGCAAATATGTCAGCGTGTCAAGTCATTCACTTACAATCAATAACAGCTTCAGAAACACAGATGAAATGTTTCTGCTGGATTTTCCCATGATTATTTTAGTTCCCTTCCAGCAGGCCATTATATTCCAGGTCTGAAGTATTTGCACAGGGTTAAACAGAACACAAAAGCTGGGCAAAAAACCCCGTTCCTACCACATATCTGAAATCAGAGTTTTGATAGACACTGTATCTCTCACATACCCATCGTTATCGCTTGGTTCCTCTCCATCGTCACTCGCCCAAAGCTCAGCTGCAATCTCTGCTGCTCTGGAACCAAGTGGGTACTGCTGGCTCTGCTCCCTGTCCTGCAATGGGGTACAAATGGAGGCACTTAGGAACCACAGCAAAACTACACTTCCTGCTCTCCTGTTTCAGTTCCCTAACTGGGCTTGCGATGGAGGAGTTTCATTCCCTCTTTCTCCCCCAAACTGCCAACTTCACCTGTGACAGCCTCAACACCACTTATTACAGGAACAGCTGCCAAAGCAAAAAACGCCCATACCCAAACCTGCTCTTGTGTCTGGTGCAAGTGAAGCTGGGTCATGCAAATTCTCCTTTGAAATTGGAAGCATTTTAATGTAAAGATTCAGGATCAATACTATCAGGAGAAACCTCCAACACTGTAGTGTTGGATATTTCAGCTTTGCACAGCAGCAATGGCATCCCAAATTTGAGCAGATGCTCTCAACGGTGGGCCAGATGAAAAAATAGCATTTGCAAATAAGACAGGGAAATGGAAACAAGAAACCAACTGTGACTCTTTTAAAGTCTTCTTTGGAATAATAAACAGAATTAGTCAGTTTCCCGTGCACCAAAGCTGCGTTTTACACCTCAATGGCAGGGGAACCATAAACTGATGTTGCAGCTAAAACACATCTTAACTGAGAGGTCAAAGACTTCCTTTGCTCTTCTTTAAATCCATGAAGCAACAATCTCTTTTAGGTGTTTTTTCTACATCCTGCAAGCAATTCTCAGAGACAGCAATGTGTTCATGAGTATATTTAGGGTGGACTGGGAACTGTGTCTAAAGTGGTAACGCAGAGCCAGGTTTCAACTTTTGAAGACAGGATAATTRGTAAGATTCCAGAAGTCAGGTGAGAAATCTAATTTGACTGCATCATAGAGAGGAGACTGCCATTCACTACATACCCCAGAAGGCTCATCATCACTGACAATAATGACTTCAGGCTCAGAAGATTTGCCTGAGAGATCTGAAACTTCTTCACCAGCTGGAAAACAGAAYGTTACAATCAAGATCAGACATTGCAAAGGAATGAAATGGGCTGCTTCAAAACGCTGAACTTGGATTCACTGGGGCCTGGCTCTCTGTGTTCCAGGAACGAGTCCAAAATTTGATACAAGCTTTGCCCTCAACAGTCCACAACCCTCATTACCAGCACTGTCTTCTCTAGAGGCAGAGCAAGAGGAAGAGCAGCTGAGCTCCTCATCCACCTTCTGATGGATGGCAGCAGCTTACGGGAGATTCACACCAGCACATGATCCATCTCACATAGGGCAATGTTTTGCACAGAGGTAGAAGACATCTCAGCACTAGAGGGAATCCTAATTTAACAGTCCCATGCTGTAGATCATTCCCTTSAGGSATGGGGCAGAGMTGAKGAYAAACTTTTCCTTRTCTTTGTCCAGCTTGGGAGATCCCACACTCAGCTTGGCACCCTGGTCAGTGGCAGCTGGGGTGAHGGCCAGCCCATCAGAACACACAYTCAGSGCTTTGAGCAGCACTTGAGGAYCTTTGTTCCAGAGCTCCTCTCCCACTAGCAGCCAGTGCATGGAGGAACAGTAACAAAGCCAAACAGCTGTCAGAAGCCTTCTTGTTTAAGGATGCCATACCAGGGGCTTCCTAAAGCACAAGCTTGTCGTTCGACTCCAGGAAAGGGCCCAGAACCTGGCAAAAGCACACGTTCAACTGAACCCCTACAATKCAGAAGTAATTTCTGTTCTTACCTGGCTGAAATGAAAGTGAATCACTTTCTGMAAGCTCTATTGGCTCTGTCTGCAAAGTTCCACCTGCGCTGGAAGGCAGCAGCCTGCTCCGCTTCCGAGCTTGTCCGGAATCAACTGCTCCTCCACGGCGCTTCCGCTGCCGCTGAGAAACAGCAAAGCCTTAGCATTTGCTCTGGCAGTAATATCAACATGGCCCTTGGATTTGCTACACCAATGACAGCRCACGAGGATACAGAAAACACTCCCACAAAGGCTGGAACATGCAGCAAACAGTGCCCTGGGCCATCCCTACTGGAGTTCATTGCTTAATTGAAAAGAAAGACATCAGCTTTGATCTCCTAAACATTGCTTTACCAAGAAAAATCTTGTCCCRATGGCTTAAAAATGGTGAGAAGACCAGTTCACATTTCTATCAGGCTGATGTTCACACTTTAAGCATTTGTGAACTATTGCTAGCACCCACAGAGATTTAAAACTCTCAGTATCCATAAGAAGGAAGTCACAGGAAGTTTTAAAATATTTCTGCTCCTGGTCATTTGTTACAAATACTTGAATTCCTTTCTAGAATTATCCAAAAAGCGACTTGGAGGGACATGCAAATTGCAGCTTCCCATCAAGTGCTGTGKTTCCAGCCAGCTGCCCGGAGAATCCCACCTAAGACTACTGAGTTGTGCAGCTCTCCCTCTGTCCCCTCCCCTCCTACAAAGCAGAAATGGGAAGAACATGAGATAAGAACATGATCCTCACCTCTGTGCCATCATTTTGCCAAGTCAAAGAGCTGTCAAACATTTTTGTCCATTCGCTAGATTTAATAGACCTAAAAGAACATGCAGCCACCAATTACTCAGTGCACAGAGGGTTACTGAGATATAAAATAGCTGAAATCGAAACAACCCCTTATTCTGGTTTAGCAACATCCAAGACCAGCAGCGCAATCAGTCCACGAGCTTTTCTGTATTGCAAGCATTTCTGTATTGCAAGCATAYTGCTATCCATAATGTAAGAAATATTCAATAATGACTTTGACAATGGAGAATAAAGGTTTCTCCCTTGGATTATGTGAGCTTTGCTGAGGAGGAGGGGGAGTGTTGCATTACTTCCCTCCTATACAGGCTGCTGTGTTTAAAATCAGAATCCATTTAGAAGAACAAACCAGAACCCAAGAGTTCGACAGAAACTTGTGACTAAGTTATATCAGAAATCAGGCTGTGCAGAAACGCTTCATCTCTCACATACCCATCGTTGTCGCTTGGTTCCTCTCCATCAGCTCTAATCTCTGCTGCTCTGGAACCAAGCGGGTACTGCTGGCTCTGCTCCCTGTCCTGAAATGGGGTACAAATGGAGGCACTTAGGAACCACGGCAACACTACACTCCCTGCTCTCCTGTTTCAGTTCCCTAACTGGGCTTGCGATGGAGGAGTTTCATTCC
Source organism: Malurus melanocephalus (assembly GCF_030028575.1). Lineage (NCBI taxonomy): Eukaryota > Metazoa > Chordata > Aves > Passeriformes > Maluridae > Malurus > Malurus melanocephalus. The sequence goes on from NW_026623618.1 coordinate 703,647, forward strand.
CTCTTTCTTCCCCAAACTGCCAAGATCACCTGTGACAGCCTCAACACCACCTATTACAGGAACAGCTGCCAAAGCAAAAAACGCCCATACCTAAACCAGCTCTTTTGTCTGGTGCAAGTGAAGCTAGGTCATGTAAATTCTCCTATAAATTTGGAGGCCTTTTCTTGGTAAAGGTTCAGGGTCATCCCTATCAGTAGAAAATTCCAACGCTATGTTTACTATATGTTTAAGCTTTGCACAGCAGCAATGGCATCCCAAATTTGAGCAGATACTCTCCACTATGGGCTGAATCAAAGAATAGTGTTTCCAGATAGGAGAGGGTAGTGAAAACAAGAAATCAATGGTGATTTTTTTAAAGACTTTTTTGGAATGATAAACAGAATTATTCTGTTTCCCAGTCAGCTGCAGCTGTGTTTTACACCTCAGTGACAGGGGTACCTCAAACTGATGTTGCAGCTAAAACACTTCTGAATGGAGAAGTCAAAGACTTCCTCTGTTCTCCCTTATATCCCTGAATCAACAACCTCTTTTAGGTGCTTTCTCTTTCCTGGGCAACTGCTTCTCAGAGATGCCTGTGTATTCATAGGTCTATTTAGGCTTGACTGACAACTGTTTCTCAAGTGGTAAAGAAGAGCCAGGTTTCAAGCTTTGAGGTCCAGAAGGCCTCGAAGATTCCAGAAGACAAGAGAACAACCTAATTTGACTGCAAGATGGAGAGGACAATGCCATTCACTACTTACCCCAGCCGGCTCATCATCACTTATAATAATGATGTCAGGCTCAGAAGCTTCGCCCGTGAGATCTGTGACTTCTCCAGCAGCTGAAAAACAGAACGTTACAATCAAGATCAGACATTGCAGAGGACTGAAATGGGCTGCCACTGTTGACCATGCTGACACTGGATTCACTGGGGCCTGAGGCCACAACCCTCATTACCAGTACTGTCCTCTCAAGAGGAAAGGCAAGAGGAAGARCAGCTGAGCTCCTCATCCACCTTCTGATGGATGGCAGCAGCTTACGGGAGATTCACACYAGCACAYGATTCASCCCACWTAGGGCAATGTTTAGCACAGAGGAGGAAAAAGCCCAACACTAGAGGGGATCCTAATTTAACAGTCCCATGCTGTAGATTGTTCCCTTGAGGGATGGGGCAGAGCTGATGACAAACTTTTCCTTGTCTTTGTCCAGCTTGGGAGATCCCACACTCAGCTTGGCACCCTGGTCA
>NW_026623618.1:707171-707806 GCF_030028575.1 Malurus melanocephalus
TGCCAGATGCAGGGATGCTCCTCAGCCCCAGGTCCCGTGGGTGCTCTCAGGTGTGGGGACAGTGGTGGAAATTTATCCAGTGCTGGGGAGAGTGCAAGGACATGTTCAGCTCCTATGTATGAGGCGGCTCATTTCATACAAAAATACCACTGCTATTAGCATTCTTGCTCTTGGATAATTGCCTGCACATTGASTGTTTAAGAATGGTTGGGTATGACTTCTCCATTTTTCTGGAAAGATCCTAAAGGAGATACAACACTTCACATAAAAATGCTGAGGCCCTAAAGCTATTCCAAATATACATTTAATAAATGCTTAATTAAGCATCTTGCAACAGTCCCAAAGCTCTGAATATGAGGAATGAAGGATGCAAATATGCCATCACYCTACTCTGGGATTTCAAATCTGAMAATAAACCGAATCCTATGGTGCCTACAGATCAAGGATGGAACAAGGAAAAATATTTTTCCTTCTGCTGACAACTATGCACCAAGACTGAAAAGAATGCTTCAGCTGCTTGGTGACCTTTTGCACATTAATGCTTTTCTAGCTCTATGTTTACTAAAATGTATTCAGAAATATACCTGTGTATAATCATTGAAAGGGTTAATTACTAACCCTAAACCAAAATTTTC
>NW_026623618.1:712226-713396 GCF_030028575.1 Malurus melanocephalus
CTTTCCAAAAGGCACAAAGCACACCAGCTTTAGCCAAACCTGTGTCTTTGCCCCCTATCCCAAAAAATCACTTTAGAGAACCTAAGACMACAATTCTAATGTTCTTTGTCTTTCCTGGTGACATGGATGCCTSATTTAATGTAATTAGTCAAATGCATTGCATCCTTCTTATCCTGATGGAGTGCTCCTATAGCACCACTTGACTGACTCTCAGCAGAATGGGGACTTCGCTGTGCACGCACCCAGCTTGAACTACAAAATCCCCATCACGCATGCAAACATATCCAGGCTTGTGACATCCATGACTGGCCATAAAGGCATGAGCTCCACAACTGCCTGTGGCCAAGTCTACCTCGGCAAGAACAGCTCCAGCTCCACGAGAAGGGCAGCCAGCTGGCACCACGTGTGGAAAAGCAGGCAGTTTCTGCTGCAATTTGCCTGGCTGCTGCCGGCCGCTCCCATGATGCCAAGCCTCATTGATAACAATGGAAGTGTTCCAATATCTACCATTGCTACTAGAGCTTGTCAGAAAAAGGAAATGCAACACATTATGAGCTAGGGCCTGTGACCAATCTCCCCTCCTTGCCATACCCCCAACACTYGTCTCTAAGGGTGTGGGCAATGTGGTACCTCTGTCCTGGGCTGCCTTTTTCTCCCAAAATGCAAATGGTATCATTTGACCATCATGCAACACGGGACAAGGAAGGAAATAAGTAGAATAAGGGAAAGCTTCAAAGATAAACCAGGCATAGCAGTATAACTCAGTCCTATCCAGAAAAGAAAGGAAGRCACAAAATCCAGGGTTTGCTAGGACATGAGCCATACGTACTCYGAACGTGCAGTTTCCTCCTCAGCTGATCCCTGTTCTGCAGGTGCTGAGTCAGCCTCGTGTGCATCATTAGCTCCTGTTCCAACACCAGAGCCATCCACCTGCTCGTGGCCGTTCAACGTAACATCTCTCCTTTGCTGTCCACGCACTGTAATTCAATTTTCATAAGTTAGCTCTATTATTCTCTCTCTCCTTCCATGCAACTGCCCTTCATATGAGTTATCATAAATCGTTTGCAACGGTTCTGATTTTAAATGGACCCTATTCAGCTGTGTTAACAACAGTCTTAACAAAATGCTTTTCCAAATAGTAAGGTTGAAATCCATCCAGACACATTGTGA
>NW_026623618.1:715335-716292 GCF_030028575.1 Malurus melanocephalus
TGCAGCTCCCCCTCTGTCCCCTCCCCTCCTACAAAGCAGAAATGAGAAGAACACGTGATAAGAACATGATCCTCACTCACCTGTGTGCCATCATACAGCCATGTCAAAAAACTTCCAAAAACTTCTAGGCATTCACTAGAGCTAACAGAAAGAAYATGAAGCCATCAATTACACAGTTCACAGAGCAGTACTGAGATATGAAATAGCTGAGATCAAAACCACCACTTATTCTGATTTAGCAACGTCCCATCCCAGCAACACAATAGGTTCAAGAGCCTTTATATACTGCAAGAATTTCAGCATTTCGCTATCCATAAGGCAAGAAACATTCAATAATGACTTTGAGAATGGAGAAKAAAGGTTTSTSCTGGATTTTGCAAGATTATAGGGTTTTGTTTCCATTAGTTCCCTTCCAGACAGGCCTCTATGTTTCAACTTAAAATCCTTCAAACAGAATCAAACAGAATCCAAAAGATTGGCATAAACCTGTGTCCACCATCTATCAGAAACCAGGCTTGGGGGAGAAGCTTCATCTATCACATACTCATCACTATCGCTTGGTTCTTCTTCATCATCACTGGTCCGAAGCTCAACTGTGATCTCTGCTGCTCTGGAACCAAGTGGGTACTGCTGGCTCTGCTCCCTGTCCTGCACCTCAGAGCTGTCATCCTCCMTAATCAGAGGACAAGCAGGACCTGCTGGCCACACACTAGAGGGAACAGAACCAGAAAGGACATRCAGCCATTTCAATATGGAGCCAATCATTTCACTGACATAACATCCATTCCAATCAAACAACATCCCAGCCCAGCATCACCATCATTCTCAGAGCTGCAATGCACTGCAAGCATTTCAGCGCGTTTCAAGCCATACAGTAAGAAATATTCTGTTACAACTYAATAAAAAGAAAAGAAAGGTTTCAGCTGGATTTTGCAATGTGGTTTTTTGGATTATTTA
>NW_026623619.1:0-7433 GCF_030028575.1 Malurus melanocephalus
TCATACAGTTAATGATCCTGTAAAAGGACTTCATGCAGACATATGGCCAGCATTCATAGAAATGAGAGCTACATTTTTTAAAAGAGAATATCTTTKGAAAAACATTGAGAAAAATAATTTTTGCCATTTGTGGGACTTTGTGGTTTTTTTTAGTGCTGTTTGTTGGGTATGTCTGAAGGTTCTGAAGGAACCTCTCCTGAGGAAGAGACAGCCATTAAAACAGTTATTCTGCCTGTTTTACATGCGTAGAATTTTATTTTTATAAGAGAGTGTATTTTTTGCATGTTTTACATAGTGACTACTTTAAAGGGTTCAGTACAGTATTTATTTGGCTACTATGAAGCCTCTCATTAGTCATGTTAATTATGATTTCACAGAAAGGTCCACACAAAGTTTGTTGCTACTTTAAACTAACTTTTAATATTACAACACAAAGGAAGAAAACACATAAAGAAAAAGTAATCTCTATGTTTCCAAGCAGTTCAGTTAATAACCTACATATTTAAAATGTAAAATCATAGAGTATGAGTGGACACATGGATATATATGCTTCCACAGTTAGTCTTTTTCCATCCTGATTGTTGAAAGTGTTTTTAAATACAAAATTATTAATGGTCCTTTACTCATTTTGCAGTAAGTCAATGTTTATACCATTTTCCGCTACAGCCAGAAGTAATTTACTTGTTACCAGTATTATAAATTTTATTTAGCTTCATCCCAAAGTCGTAGGAATCTCTCTTTTATTAATTCCAATAGTTCAGTGATGCAATGACAACTTACCAAGTTATGTGTTTTAAAATAACAAATTTATACTAAGAACCCCCTGGTCTTACCTTAAATCCTGTTTGCACGACATTTCCCATCACTTATCTCACTAAAAGTTTCAAATGCTGGGAGCAAAAATCTCTTTTTAGATTTTTAAAATATTTTCTTGACAAAGTTGCTGCTGCAAGTTAATGTTTGCATGATCATTTTAATTTATTTCACCTATGAAAAAGTCTTGAAGAATCTATTTTAAAAAAATAATTATACATCTATAAAGAAAATTTCTAACAAGTACGACTAGAAGTTGTGAGAATAAAACATTATTTAAAATTATGAAAAGTTATTTTAGAGTCCAAACCTAGAGACCAGCATTCAAGTAGAGATTGAGGGGTTCCAGAATTCGATGGCCCGTTTAAGCAATTTTTCTAGCCCTGAACTGACAGCTTCAGCTTTTCCAAAAATTGAAGTAGTAGCAATGCAGATTAATTTTTTCTGAGCGTTAGTGTTTTCAGCCATAGAACTTAGAGAGATCATCAGCTATACTTCTTTCTGCCCTAGGGGACAAGGTGTGATTTATTCTTTGGTCATTATGTGTTTTTGGAATTGCATGAAACCCGCTCCACAGAGCAATGTTCTGCATTTTACTTTCAACGTAGAAAGAGAGGAAAACATTTGTGCCTCTTGTCTGGAGCATCTGGTGTGAATTTAATGATGGTGATACTCCCCTGCAGCCTTTATTGTCAGGGCAGGCAGAGGCCGTGCGCTGCCCTCGCTTAGATAACAAGCTCAGCCCTTGCTGCGGTGTCGGGGCTGTCTGCTCCTGGCATTTCTCGGGAAAGCAGAGCTCTGCAGACGGCAGGTTATGTAACCTGGCCCGGGTCTGACACGACCAACTGGCTGCCAGATGAAGCTGCAAAGCAGTTGCAGAACACAAAGACTTTTTTGTCTTGTTAATGTGGCTTGTCATGGCAAACTAAAGGTAATGTGAGTGCTAGTTACTGAGAGGCAGAAGTATTTGGCTTAATTGTGGCATAAAGCTAATAGATCTATTCTCTGGGCTGTCTCTAGTATCTATTACAAGAGCAAGGAGAAGGAGGTGAAGAAGGAAAAACACATATTGTGTAGACACAACATATTCCATCTGTTTAACATGTTTATTCCATCTGTTTTAGATATTCCTCCTGATTTATTATGACTTTAGTGAGGTGCCCTTCTCTTTCCATTGGCCAGGGAGGGCTCAATTTAGCAGAATAACAGAAAGGCACTGTTCTTTCTGAAGGCTAAAATGAGGTGAGGTGAATTCCACAAACTCCATAGAACTGAAGCACCGAGTGAAACGAAGGGTGTAGTAACTAAAGTTCACTGTCTGCAATCACTTCTGATCTCATTCTCATAGATTAATGAGTAAAGATTGGGTGCCTTTGAAATATTCTTAATATGGCTCAGAGTTTTTTGATTTTTTGAATTACTTTTTCTCTTTTTTTCTCAGAAAGATGAAGAACTTTCTAACTTAAAAACTCCAAATACAGTTCTCATATACAGAGCAGTTAAGGATTCTTACATGCTTCCTATCAAGTTATAGGTAATCTTCTTGAAGTCTCCTATCCAAAAATAAGTATATATTTAAAAAAGCTAAATTTCTCATATTAACAGAGACCATTTACCACATACATTCCTTTTCCAAGATGAAAAGCAAATTTCCAATTTTTATCTTCTAACACAAAATGCAATGTCTTTTTCTTACAGTAAGGAGCTTTCACAGCTCACCATTTTCAGTCGCAGTCACAGTCTTTGGCTTATGCAACTGCTTTACTGCTGTCCTCTTTGAACTCTACCATTATCTTGTCTACAGAGTGTGTTAGCCATTAGCCAGCTGATTATCTCCTTGCTTTCACAGAAGGAGCCTCCATAGAGAGAATCTTCACGCCCTTGCAGAGCAGACAGCAGCACTATGCCTTCATTCTCTGCAGCGGGGAGCAATCCGCAATTGCTTGACTTCATACCTTCATCACATTTGCAAAGAAGTATTTTCTGCTTATTTTTATGCCTGAAATTTTCCCTTCAAGGCTGACCAGACATCTATTCAATGCATTGAGGGAGGCAATGGAGAGATTTAGACAATTTATATATGGCAGGTTAGTGAACAGGACACTCACAACACTGCAGTCTCTTCTGCAAGGTTATTATAATTTTTCACTTTTACAAACACCTCTTTTACATTCTGCTCCCATACACTGGAAAACACAAACCAAAACTGGGCATACTGTTGTGAACTCCTTTGCAAAGCTTGAGGTAAAGACCCTTATATATTTGTTAAAACAAGTGTTTTCAAGCATCCCTTTTAAACACAATCCATTTTGATCTGCAGAATATAGCCTACTGGGTTTCAAAGATTTGTTCTTTGACATCAGATAGCAGATCTTGTTTAGATGACAGATTTCTTTGGACTATAATCATATAATCCAGGTTTGGATTGGAAGGGTCTTTAAAAATCACCTATTTCCAACATCCCTCACCATTGGAAGGGACATCTTTCACTAGACCCAGTTGTTCAAAGCCTCATCCAGCTTGGTCCAGGGATGGACCATCCGCAGTTTCTCTGGACAACCTGTCGGAGTGCCCCACCACCATCTCAGTAAATATTTCTACTAACTTTCTACCAATAAATTGAGCCTTTTTCATTTAAAGCCATCCCCCCTAGTCCTACCACTCCATACCATCATAAAAAGTCCCTGTACAGATCTCTTGTAACACCTCCAGGAACTGCACATTGCCAGGTCATGTCAAGCTCTTTGTCCACTCCCAATCCTTCTGTATATTAGAGAGAGCATATACACAAATATTTGGTTTTTCTAATCATACTGCTTGTGCAAAACAAATTATCTCAATTAAAATATTTTTTCTTTGTTTCCTTTTATTTTGTTGCTTTCCCTCTTGAAATATGACAATCCAACTGTATTGTTTTGGGTCCTAAACTAGAGAGAAAAGGTAGATTTTATTCCTAGACTTTATCCAATTATTCCAAAGAGATGTGACATCCATGAGAATATCAACTCTGCTAATCTGCTTTTTCATAAATTGCCAGACCCTTAAAAATGGACAAGCTGCCAATCACAAAAAAAAAAAAAAAAAAGGTGTGGAAAAGTTAAAACACAAGGTAACCCAAAATTAGATCCTCAAATATAGATGTATCAATCCTTGGAGACAAACTCTGCAAAATATCTCCATTGTCATTCAGCACAGACCTGAAAAAAAAGAATTTTTTTTTTCATTTTCTGCTTGTAGTGGTTGTCCTGAAAACAATTTAATTGTATTAAATTYAAGAGGTACAACATTTCTTTAGCCTTCTCATATTCACTTCTTTATTAAGCTTTACTTCTTGTTTACTGTATCACAGATATTTGCCCTTTGAGATAAAAGTCAGAGCACATAATACCTGACATAATTTTTCTTCTTTCCTTGTGAATGTTTCCACTTTTCATTTGACAAGCCAAATGAAAATGYTTTTTATGTCTTTGAGAGTGTCTCTTTGTGTGTACATGTGTAATTAAACGGTGCTGTTGCAAGACAGTTTTAGGAGGTTTGCYTGTCTAGGAAGTTTTGTTTATTCCTTACTAAGAAACTAGTATTTCCATACAGAATTTGAAACCCTTACATTATCTGAAATTAAGATAAAAATAGCTCATATTATATTGAGATCCCACTGAAGACTCTAATTTGAAGTTGCAAGTGAAGAAAGTGAAAACAAGTGTTTGTTCTGCACATGAGCTGATTCTGTTCATATAGGAAATTAGGCACGTATACAAGTAGATGACCCACACAAGTTGTTTGTTCACATTAAGGCAAATAAAGGCTATAAAACATAAATATGCAGCTGCACCAATGACTATGGGACAAATGAGGTATGCAACTGCTTATGTATGATGTCAAATATTCAACACTTACATAATTTTTGCTGCTTGGATTGGATATTTTACAGTACTACCAGTATTGGCTTATACTTTACCAATTGAAAAGAACTGATTGAGGTATGAAAGCACTTCCACTTTTGTGTACACAACAACAAAAAAACCTCATAGATCTCTCAAAATACTCATAATATTTAGAAATATAAAATAATACTTCTTTGTGTATTTTAATGTTCAGCAGAAACCTGTTAATACTGCACCTGAAACTGCCTCAGGCTTTTTAAAGTCTTAAAGATAATTTTTTCAGCTATCTGACAATCTGAGTAGAATAATTTATTCACTCTCAGATATTATATTTGTACTGTGTGAATGTGATTGGTTGTGTATTTTTGTRTCTGTTTTACGTGATAGAGAAAAGCAATAATCTTCAACTAGTTTCAAGCTCACTCAATTCACCTAAGCAATATGCTAAAATTTAGTTCTAGGTTTTGCAGGTGTTTATATGGAAACACCTTATCTTTTGAGCTGATGAGGTTATCAGACAGCCTCAGCTGTCTCGTTCACTTGTCAGAAGTGGAACGATTTGGCTACCTGTTCTAAATGGAAAATTGAGTGAGGAAATATTCTGCATTAAAATTTTCTTCCTTACATCCTAATGCTTGTAAACATATCAAATGTAAATGTTAAACTTCTAAAAATATTTTTTTAAATACTGCTTATGTTAGCTTGAGAAGATCAAAAGCTGGTGCTGCTTTGTGTCTGCTCTACCTATGAAAATGTTTGCCATCCGTGTGCAGTTGCAAGTGTCTTCCTACAGACATTTGCTTACGGTGAATTACATATATATCCAGATACCTTAGAGACAACCYTTGATATATTTTGATAATTTTATTTGTAGGCTGACAATTTTACCTATTTCATTCACAAGAAAGCATTTTAATATGGATGCCATATACATATGGATGTGTTTCTGCAACACAGGGATATTTTGCTCATGTGCATGGCAATTGCTGAGACTTTAAAGAATACATCAAAACCTTCTGACTGTTGATGCAGAATTCCTTGGAATGCACAGAAATGCCAGTTTAATGTTTCAGGTTTGAAGGTTTTTTTAAAATACATTTCTGAACTAGTTTTTTTTTTAATGAATTGTACTTTGTAGATTAAAGAGCAAATTAGATTTAACAATCACAGTTTGTTAGGCAGAAATAATAAGGAGAAATGGCTGTGCTACTTGTTAGATATGATTTCTCTTGCATTAAAGAGGATTCTTGGATGTTCTCTTCATTTCCTATCAACTCAGGTTTTAATGAATAACTTCTTAATATTTATACATTTTATGTTCTGTGCTAGCATATGTTATCCATGGCTTTGMACAAATCAATCACTTTTCATAGGATAGTTGTTTTAGACTTTCTGTTTTCACAAAGGATCACTTTAAAGGAATACTAAGAAGCTGTTYAGATCCAAGTTCTCAATATTACATTTGTTAAATCTTATTCATTTTTCCTACGGGGACCCTAGTAATCCCCTAAAATCTTCTTAAGCAGGACATTTATAGCAGCTAAATCAAAGTAATATTATATGCTTAGAAACACTCAGGATAAGAATTTTGAGACCTTTAAGTACAAATTAATGGATGCACAAACAAGAAGGAAAAAGGAAAGTTTATGCTTAAGGTTTTYGTGTAGAACTGCAGTGATTTTGTACAATTCTTGATTGTACCACAGATCCCCCAGGTAAGTAGTTTAATCTCTTTTTATCTTCAYTTCTGCTCATTGTAATAGATGGTAAGATATACTTTGTTCCTATACCTGTTGTGTTTATTAATGACCCTTGGGTTTAGAAACATTGTTACATCCACCCTGTAATTCAGCTTTCTCCCATGTATCTGACACTTTCTACAAGACTTCTAATTATTTACATTGGGCAACAAAACACATACAAATCCTTTTGTGAAGATGATATTAAATTCAACTTTTAGAAACAGTTTTTGAAACAAATCAATTTACAGGTCTCATAGGTCTCTATTTGGGGAAAAAAATCCAGTATGTGTCCATAAATTAAAATTAGTTATGTGYGAAGCAGGCTTCTACAGCAATAAGTTGAAGTACTAGCAAAATAAAGGAGAACCCTTTCCACAGAAAATAGGGAAGATAAATAACACAATATTTAATAAACTTTGTTCCTTTGGGCTTGAAACAAAGATTTAATAACATCTAGTACTAGGATGGTGAGGTAAAATCATTAAAATTTTAACTCATTTCCTCATGTTTAAGGTCTCATTTTGTAAAATATATAAGGAGTTTAATGGTCAAATTAGAAACATACTGAGAAGAATAAGCTTCTTTATGTAGAAATCAGTGAAAATTGTCTTTAGAACGATCAGCATGAAGTATAAATAATCACTTTAATCTGATTCTAAGCATCTATTTTGAATTTAAATGGTACTCATAGTCTGCAATTCAATGGAATAAACATGGTGCAGAATTTTAAAAATATTCAGTATATTTCTGGGAATGAAAATTAGAAAATACATTTTTCCAATGTAGTTATTCTCTTTCTAAATAGCTGAGAGTAACTAGAAAGTTGGTGCAGAATACCAGAGCTAAATTCTGGAATGAGTCATGTAAATAACATCATAATCCCAAATATTCCATGGAAGTCTTTCCTATGAACAAAGGAAAAAGGAGAAAACAAAGTATAAGGCTTCTGAAGGATCCTCTCCTCTCCTCTCCTCTCCTCTCCTCTCCTCTCCTC
>NW_026623619.1:7678-16079 GCF_030028575.1 Malurus melanocephalus
CCTCTCCTCTCCTCTCCTCTCCTCTCCTCTCCTCTCCTCTCTGTAAAGAGATAATTACCCTAATTATAGTAATTCTTTAGTTGTAATGTGAACAACAGCACAAGGACCAGGAAAAAAACAGAGATGAAATTGTTCAAGCACTTGTTAGAACCATCTTGTCCAATTTCCTGGTATGACCGGTTCACTTTCATTCTTCTGGGTACGGCTGTTCCATGTTGTCAAGATTRTTGGTTAAAACGAATGAAAATTGGTTTTCTCTTTAATAGACTCATTTCTAACAAAAGTGCACTTGTGGTGATCCTGAGCTTACCCAATGAAATAGAAAATTAACATATAGCATAAAAAGCCAACATTTCTAATACTAATTTTGTTGTTGTTGTTGTTTTTGTTGGGTTTTTTTTTTTTTTTTGGTCCTTTGAATATTAGAAAGGGAAAAAAATCCCAATCATAATTCACAGCTAATCAGTGAAAGTGGTGGTATAAAGCATCATTGAGCAATGAATTCTCATTTGTGCTTTGAACACCTTCACAAAGGCTTTTTGACTAGTGAATATAAAGCACRTAAGATTAAGCAAAAAACCTCTTGCCTTTGAGAAAATGTTTCTTAGAAAAATGAAGTGCATGAAGACTGATATCAACCTGGGTTCATCTCCTTCTCTCGCTGAGCTCTTCACATTTCCTCTGTTTTCCAGAAGCTTCAGTTTGATGGGCCCACCAACTGGGAACAGGGAAGGGGAGGCAGAGACGTGGGTCAGACTCCTGGGATCAAAGCAAGCACTCAACATTTTGGGGTAAAATAGTGAAAATCTCAGTGTGGGGTTCAGGCAAGCCAGTGGAACTATCCTTACCAAGTTCAGTGAGACTGGATGCCAACAAACACCAACCCTCTTCAATACATCATGTCTCAAGCTGTGAGATTTATGCATTTTGGGGGGCCTGAGTGTTAAAATTTTCTTTCAGAAAATTAATTATGATAAGATGTAAGGAATGCGTAATATAAGCTGTTCACCAGAAACACGGTGTTTTCCCTAGTGGAACAAAAGTTGCATATTGTTGCTATGATACCTCATCACGAAAATTTGTTTGAGCTGTAGAGATGACTTTTCTAATCACTTAAGACTTCCAAATCCATTTAGAAACACTGCTTTATGTTTCCAAATAGGCATTGCAGTTAACATTGTGCATTTGACACATAAGCAAGACCAATACATTCACTCTTGTGCCATTTTTCTCAAAAATGCTTGCCCCTGTTTGACTGTAGGAATACTATTATTGGTTTGACCATAATTCTGAAGGCATTTAAATTGTTTCTGTTTTACAGCATGTTTGAAAGGATGTAATCTAAACAGTTCATTGTTTTCTGCTTAGAACATGATGAAAAGCATTGTGAATAATAATTATTAGATTGGATTATTCACAGTTAATAATTTTCATTAAATCCTTATGGCAGAGATGTTTACTACATTAAAGTGAAAATCTTAACTGTCCTGAAGTGTGTTACATTTTTTTCTTTAAGAGATGCCTCTGAATATTTAGGACATCTCTTATGATGGCTCTGAAATAGCTGAAAAGCAGAACAGAAAGTGGAAGTTACTTTTGTATTACCCTGCTAATTACACAAATCTTTCAGCTGCTTATAATCCATAGAAATCRTTGTCTTAACAACTTGTTTGTCCATCACACACCGAGAGTTCTTTGAGACAGTCTGAATAACAAGTGTGGGAAGATTTCAGTTTACTGCTTTCATAATACACAAATCCTTTAATCTGTACTTYGCAGTGACTCACCGAATGCCCCAAGTTAGTTTAGAAAGATGAACTTGCATGAGGTCCATAAGTTGCTGCTGAAAATGCAAGATGAGTGTTTTTGCACAAAACTATAAATGAGTCCCAGTATATTTTATGGAGGTGAAAGTACTTCAGCCATTAGTTTATATCTGTGGAAAGCAAAGGTTCTGAAGAATGACAGCATGTGTTTAGATGCTGAGGCATGAATGTAGACTCAAAGCTCTTAATCACCCTTCAGATGCTCTGGAGGATGGAAAGCAAGGATCCACATTTCACTCCAAATATGCTTTTTTTTTTTGTACCTAGACCTTCTCGATCTCAAAGCTACTTTAGGAAACTTGCTTGGAAGCAACAAAACCATCAATAATTCATTGCATCCATGCTGTTGGTAAGAATTGTAGAGAAGATGTGCCATTAGTGTTTCCTATAATAGATGAGCTCAGGAATAAATTAATTGGTACTGAGAGCTGAAGTGTTCCTTCAGTCTGTAAACAAACACTTCTAGCCTTGTTACTAAAGAAGTAAAATCTAACTAATTTGGCTTTGAGTATAGACATCACGGTTTTGGGGTTTTTTTCATCAGTCAGTTGGTGTCAGGCAGCTCTGGATCCATTCATCAGGCGGAATCCATCCCCATTAGAATTTCACCATRGGTCCCTGTGGCAGAGTCTTTCAGAGGTGCCTTCTCCATGCTAAGAACAAACAGAGCAGCACACAAGTCTGCACTGCAGTCAAAAATGGAGATGTATATTCTACTTCTGTGTTTGTTGTGGAGTGAAGAATTCCCTGACCAGGTGAAAAAAATTGATAAAATTATGGCTACCACTAGTATTCACTAGCATTACTTCTGAGACGATTTCCTAAACTCAGAGAACATCTAGAAATGGTGGCTGAATGGAAAAACAGATTTAAATGCAGATCATCACTTTTTAAAGGTGTAATTTTTAATGGGTTTTCATGTCAGGAAACATTCAGAAAGTATATCTTTACTCCTTAGAAGTCTTCCAGATCCTTGGTGATGTTGGTGTTGAGTTTGGTTATGAATAAACTCTGATGTCAGATAAGGGTGCTTGTCCCCGTTTTGATGGATAAAGTTTTTGTGAGCACAATGAACCACTGCTAAATATTCAGTAGGTGTGTCCTGTGCTTAAAAAGTTCTCTGTGCAAGGGGTAAGTACTCCTGTGTCAGGTATCTGCCATAATTTTATATCCAGGCTCAAGATAAAACTGGGATCTGAATGGGATTTCCTCCTGATCCAGAGGAAAATATTAGGAGCATACCAGGAATTCCTACCATAAGGATGTTAATATGTTGCCCTTCTGGGAAGGTACAATAAAATATTTGCCTTCTGTACATTAAAGCTGGTGAATGAAATGACAAAATTCTGCGAATATTGACAACCAAACCCTTAACAATGATTTCTGCTGCTGGCCAAATTTTCTGTTTCTTTGTCACATTTTCTGTTAAGGAATTCCATCACAGATAGACTTCAGTTTTGCCACCTGGAAAACCCTCTCTCAGCTGAGAGGAAGTACACAGCCTGTCTGAGAGCAAAATTAATTGTCATGTTGCTGAGAATATGCTGCTGGAATGTGGTAGAAAATGTGATCACTGGGCTACAAAAAGCTGGAACGGTTTTGTGATGGTTGGTCAATGAGATAAAAGCCAGGCTCATTTGATGGGTCCATGGGAGTGACAAAAGACACTACATAGTATTTTTACATCAGAATCTGTCTAAAATGACACAGTTATTACTGTCTAACCATGAACAGTGTCTCTGTTTCCATCTTTTAAATGCCATGGAAAAAAGCATGGACTCATGTATGGTTGAGTTTTTTGCCTTACCCTGTTTTGGAAGATCAGTTGGTTTTTAAGTCAGACATGCATCGCCAGGAACTGTGAAAAAGACATTTCTCCTTACAAATGGGTCTCCTTCTCTCTCACTACTGAATTCTGACAAGTTGATGGGTATTGTCAGTGCTTTGCAGATGCTTATCATTGACCCTTAGTTTTCCAAAAGCCCATATTTTTACTTTGCCATCTTGCCCACRGTGTAAACTTGACTGCTATTTACTATTGACAAACTCCCTCAAATACCAAAATATCAAAAGCTGAGACTTTATTTTTTGCATAAAAACATGTTATTCTTATCCTATGGAAACAACAATTACAAAAACACAGCTATGAACAAGGGACAACTGAGCTAACTGATTTTGTGGCAAATGCTTTAAAATCTTGGTTTTAGAGCTCTATGGAAATYCTCAAAAAGCTAATGCTGGGTTTTTTTTGAGTATGTGAGAAGAGATGGAGAACATCTACAGTGGTTTTCTAAACAATCAGGTTTCTGCCTTGTGGGCCAATGCAGCATAACCTCTGAAGGCTTTAGGAATTTTTGTACAAGGTTCATGTCAGGAYAGCCATTCTGGACAATACATGCTGAACCTGACCTTCCTCAGCTTTAACTAGSAGACCTGTCCAGACACACTAAAGAAAAGGCTGGCCCAATTTGCTATKTAGTCCTTTCTCCAAAGGTAATTTGGAATTAGAATCTAAAATTCACAGAGCTGACTGAGAAGTCTGTTAGTTGAGTTTGTTCCTGGACATCTGGTCACAATCTGCTGCTGTTCCTCAAGACAAAGGCTCCTGGGCAGGGGGAAGGATGTGCTGAAGCACAGCCCTTGTGGAACATGTGCTAGTCAGCACCTCCACAGCTTGAGCCTTCCAGGTCACTGCACTGCATCAGGCTCTGAGATAGGGCCATTCCCTTCGTCTGTCTGATCTCTCTGGAGCTATTGTTTCCCATCTGCTTTGACCATCATGTGCTTAATGCCATTTTCCCAGGTGTGTGGTCTTGAATGACTCTGGCAGCAGCATTCCTATTAAGGCTGAGGACATCTTAACATAATTAGAGAGAACACAGTCTCTAGGTGTCCTCATTACCACAAACACTACTTGCTTTTCAAAAAACTCCTGCTGAGGACCTGAAACTCTGGCAGTCTTTTCTGCTGATCTTAGATCTGTTTGTGGGGAGTATGCTGAGTCACTTAATCCCAGAGCATGTCCRTTTTAAATTGGGCAGCAGCAGGAATTCAGTGGAGAGATTTGCTGGAGTGGTAGTGTACAGTGGACACAACTTCAAAGGACTCCCAAGGGACTTTAACAAACAGGGCATGTCAAATGTTGTGTTACTGCTTGAGATTATGTATTCAACACAATCCTAAACCTTCCATTTTTCCTGTTCAGAATCTTACCTACTCAAAAACTAATGTAGAAACTTCTCTTTTGTAACTTCCCCTTCTTTCTGCTCTTTATTGTAAGCCTGTGCTATGTAAGAATCACATAATTTTGCAATGGAATTTTGACAATTGGTTGCACTGAATTATAAATTCGAAAACTTTCAGAACTAAAAATTTTATGCTTCAACCCTGACTTCCTTGTGAAGTCAAGGTATCTTAGGATTCAAAGTGCTGAGAAAGTGCATTATGAAAATACTCATGTCCTATGTAGAGGTGTTTACATTAATCATAAACTCAATTAGAGTTTTATGTTTTATACTCTCAATTCTCAACACGTAACATGTGGCCTGTTAATTCATTAAGTACCATTAATGAATTGAAGAGAAAAAAAAAGCTGTAGAAATTA
The DNA here is from genome assembly GCF_030028575.1 of Malurus melanocephalus. Taxonomy (NCBI): domain Eukaryota; kingdom Metazoa; phylum Chordata; class Aves; order Passeriformes; family Maluridae; genus Malurus; species Malurus melanocephalus. The sequence continues at coordinate 13,109 of NW_026623619.1, forward strand.
ATTTATATTTAGGAAGGCATAATCAGGTCATAGAAATTGTTGGTCCTGTTAGTAGTTGGATACTGGACTACAACGATCTAGTTTGTCATCATTCTCTGGATAATTTAAATGTGCTTCAGATGGGCTGAACTTATCTATGAACTTCTAAGTATGTTTTAAATATGCAAAGTTAAAATTGGCAAATGACATTTAGTAAAATACTCAGAGTTTGTGGTGTCATGGTCAAAAAAGGTCACCAAAGGTCTTTCTGTTCCCTGGTTTTTCTTTTCCACAGGAATTTTTGACAGGTTAAAAAAATCCAGCAGMAATTCCAAACCAAAACCAAACCAAACCAACAATAAAAAAACAACAAAACAACTGGACAAAAACCCCACAACAACAAAACAACATCAACAGCAGCAACAAAAAACCSAAACCAACCAATRAAAAAACAGTGTCCTAAATKGAAAATCTTTTGTTTGCTACAGAGYTCTGGATCATGGATGCCAGTTGCTCATGCGTCAGGATGTCTCCTTTCCATTTTCCCTGCACAAAAGGAAAAAGGGAGCCATCATTTGTAATTTTGGATAGCCATCATGGCCCAACAGACTCTATGGAGATGTAAAGGTTAATTATGCATCACTCTTGTATTGATAATAAAATGAAAAATCTTGGCTTTTGGTTAAAAATAAAGAAGAACCTTTTTTCAGGAAAAATAGCTATCTGGTTTTGTAGGTAGTTTTGACATTTATCATCAGGGTTATCAAGGAGTAATTTTTCTTTATACAATGAAACTGACAGTGCTACCCAATTAAAAATGAATTCTTAACTACAATCGTATGTCTTCTAAATAGATCATAAAAACTAGTGGAAGTTTTTCATCTGAATTATTTCTAACTAACATGAAATTTCAGAATAATATTGGTACATCTATTTTTAGAGCTCTCTGTGACTGTGACCTTATCTCTTCCTCCATGAACTTTTGTATTTTATGATGAGTGGATTTTAGGCTTCTGGTCGGTTTTTCTTGTCTGTGACATTTTAATAATTGTTTTCACTTTTTGATGTTCTTTTCAATGTCTGTATCCTGAGGATAYTCTGTTGGTTCATGGGATGGTTTTGACTGAAAGTCCTTGGGACAATTACAACACTGTGTGCTGGGGTAGAGTTACTTTCTTCACAGTGTCAAGTATGGAGCTGTGTTTTGGATGTGGGATGCACACAGGGTAGATAATGCAGAGATGTTTTAGTTATTGCTGAGCAGKGCTAGCACAGAGCCAAAGCCTTTCCTGCTTTTTGTACTGACAGGCTGGGGAGAAAGTTGGGATGCATGAGAGAGACCCAAAGTGACCAAAGGGATAGTCCATTGATATCCTGCTCAGTATTTCAGCCTGGATGCAAGGGGGAAGGAGACATTTGAAGTGATGGCATTTGTGTCCCCAAGTCACTGTGAGGTGTGAGGGGGCCTTGCTGTCCTGGAGATGTGAAACACTTGCCTGCCCAYRGGAAGCAGTGAATGAGTTSTTTGGTTTTCTCTGCTYGTGTGTGTGACCTTCKYAYTCCCTATTCAATTGAATTGATCCCAATCCATGAGTCTTCCAGCTTTTACATTTGATTCTTTCCCCAGYCCATGGCGYTGGTGGGGCAGGGAGCAAGARTGGCTGTGTGCAAGAACGGTGCTTGGTTGCTGGCTGGGGTTAAACTACAACACACGGTCACAGGAGGTTCCTCATCTACACAAATCAATCTCTTGGTCCCAGTGATTTATTCAAAATTGCAGAGGAACTGCAGAGCTGGTTTGCCACTGCAACATTCAGCACTTTATAACCACAGCAGGTTATAGATGACAGATAAGGATTTCTTTGAAATTCCAYTTTTCTCTTCAAAACCCTCATTTGTTTAAGCTGTAAAATGGACATTTGAATGCACAAAGGATGAAATTTAAAGCTTTGCTGTGTTGTTGAGTGAAAGGTTGCATCAATGTATACTGACACAGGATCATTGGATCATAGAATCATTGAACACAGAATCATTTGGGCCGGAAAGCACCTTAAAGATCATCCAGGTCCAGCCCCTCTGTCATGTGCGGGGACACCTCCTGCCAAACCAGGTTGCCCATCCTGGCCTTGAGCACTTTCAGGGATGGGGCATGCACAGCTTTTCTGGGCAACATGTTCCAGTGCCTCACCATCCTCACATCCAACATCTAATTTGAATCTCTTGTAGTTTCAAACCTTTCCCCCTTGTCCTACCACAATCTGCCCTCCTATAAAGCTGTACTTCATAGAATTCAGAAATCTGTACCTGAAATACCATCAAGACTGCTTTTTCTCCCACACAATTTCACAAAACATTACAAGAAACCATTTTTTCCCCTTTTTGTTTTGTTTTCTGGGTTTGTTTTTTTTTTTCCTCAATGAAAAAGGTCTTTTCTTCCCTTTTTTTCTGGGGAAAAAAAAAATTCCACCCAGTCCTATTTGTTGACAAAAATAGCCGAATGTACAGCTTTAACCTTGAGGCATGCAGACAATTAAAGGATATTGAGATTCCTAAGCATACCTCCCCATTATTATGTTCTATCATTGAATGTTAATAATGCCTTGAAAGTTTAGGAATGCAATGCCATTTTTCTGAAAGCCAAGAGTGTCACAGATATGATCTTTAAATTTATTTTGATTAGAACTCACTGTACTGKGACATGTGTACTTTCCCTTTTTCGATGTTGTATAACCATGCAAATTATTTCAACAAAAATAATTTTCTAARTAAGGAAGTAGATACTCCTAAAGGCACAGTACCGTTTTCCTGTCCTTGGTCTGGAATTCAGATCCTGTTTTCTCTGTTTTTTTTAAAAACCCAAGAAGATACAAAGTCTGTAGGAGTCAAGCATGTGTTCTGAAAATCAAAAATGTTTAACTTATTTTTTCAATAATATCTCTTTTTAAAGCTTGCCATCAGAATGAATGCATGGGTTTTTACTAGCATTCAGTGC
>NW_026623619.1:16090-47790 GCF_030028575.1 Malurus melanocephalus
TTTTTTTTTTTTTTTTTTTTTTTTTTGGTTCAACATTTTTTTTCCTTTAGTCAAGCAAGTCTATCTGGTCTGTGTCAAAACAATGTTTACCTAGGAAGGTCTCCATCAGTTCCTTCCATTAAATGAAAATCTACAGGGGCAGTGTGTTGGCAGCCTGTGTAACAACTCAGAGGCTTCTGTTCACAAAATAAATTGTCTATGTTTGAAGAACTAGGAAACGTTCTTTTCCAAAATTATGTCTGTGACATGATCAAGATATTCCCAATATTAAAATAACTCTGCCATTAGTTTTAGAATTGGAYTTTGATTGCTAATAATGATTGTGATTATCACCATAAACGTTTTTTTCCCTCATACTTAATCAGCTAACAATCCTGACATTTTGCTTTGTCATATGAAATGTTTTTAAGTGATTGAAACTACTAGATTCATTTATAAGCTAGAGATTAGCAAGGAGAGATAAATATGCCAATGATATATTAGGGAAACTGAATTCTCTGTTATTGGATGTTAAGATTAAACACCTTTTGAAAGCATTTGAGACACAGCCACTCTTGGTCCTAAACTGGCACAGGAGAAAAATGGTGTCAATTAGTTTTATGATTCAACAGACTTGATGAGGAATTGAAGATCTGAAGACTATCTGGAATGGTGGAAGAAAGCAGTTGTGATGGAGTTTAGCTTTAACAACCTTTATCAAGCACAAACCCAAGATGCACTTCTACTCTGGCCTGTGAAGAGCCATTCACATTCTCTCACTCAACAAGAAAAGGAGACAGCTTTCTGAGCAAAAGCTTTCTTATTTACTTTGAAACTTTGAGTTTTGTATATTTCATGTGCTTTCTCCCTTGGTCTGTCATCAAGGAAAAAAAGAAAGAAGAGATCAAGAAATGCTTATTTAGCATATAAATCCAAACTGGATATATCATTCTRGGAAGCCTTTCAGCCAGAGGATCACTGCTGAGCCCAATCTCTTAACCCAGATGTAACCTCACCACATGTTTACAGAGTTCTAAATTTTTCTTCCAAATTCTGCCAAGAGGAGCACCACCAAAAGGAAAGCATTTCAGCTGGTTTTGCCTCCCTTTATTTCTTTGGGGATTTCACAGTATTTGGGGATTTCACAGTGTTTGACATTCTTATTGTCTAAAATCCCAGATTAGTCCTGTTCTTCATTAACTTTSTTTTGATTCATGGCATCCTCTTTTCCTAGGCACTTGGTAATTTAGAATAATGGGTTTAGATCATGATCCTCTACTTCTTTATTATCCTTAATACTGAAAAGTTAATTGCGAATGAAATAAATATGTAGCTTTACTGTAATATAGAAACACTTGATATTCACTGCTGTAAATTATACAGCTTTGTATCTCATGATGGCAGATAAAACAGAAAATTTGCAAGGCAAAAAAGATCTAACAAGAACAAAAACACCCATGTGGCCCTGGGTATATCTAGATATGTTAAGGTAACCCATGAGTCGAAGTAAAGATTATGTTTGATTATAGGTACAGTTCTTTAAGGTCAATGAATAAACCAGGGCAGATTCTCATCCTCTTATGCTGAATAGCTTCACAGCAGAAACCTACCGTGCCCTTGAGGAAATAAGCAGCTCCTCAAAAGGATAAAGTACACAAGCATCTTTATTATCATGTTCCCATGTTACCAGGGGACAGTAAGGTCATCACTCTTTGTGTAACATTTCTGTAAGTGCCTGGATTTTGGAAAGGATGTTATAGGTTAATTTCTTGTTACCATTTAACCTTTTTAATCAGTTTGGGATTTTTTCCTTCTTTTGGAATTAAATATATCATGATACTAATGGGTGATGGCATGAAGAGCTGTGACTCAGTATGTATCAATCTTTCCAAGTGTACTGTAACTCTCAGGAAAATCTTAAATTTATTTGCACTCTCTATGCACAGTAACCATTTTTCTGTGCTGTTTTACACCAGGTCACTCTACAAATTTTGTGGTAACAATGTTAGTACCTTTCAAAAGGCCAAGTGATGACTGGATAGCAAAAGGATCTGCCTCMTATGTGATCTGAAAAAGTAATCAGCAAGTAGCTTCAGTCCAGTGTAAAGAGTTGTACACTGCATGTCACTGATACAATTGGAGTTTTAGGACATTTCTGTAAGGGACAACTCATCCTTGGCAGCCTAACAGTATAAAGTCATAGCCTATACATGGAATTCTTTTATTTGCACMGATTTTATATATATATTTTTAAAAGTAATTTAAATTAGTTTTTCACTGTTGTTTCATATCGTTTCCACCCTCCTTCTGATTCTTAGATGTATTCATCCAGTTAAAAATGCACTTATACCATAACTCCTTCTCATGCAAGGGAACATGCTTTGCATTAGGAAGCTAAGTTATTTTGACTGTGTGYTTTAACATCAGCTTCTACCTTTTTGTCCTGTCACTGGAAATTACTTTCAAAAATGCTTTTCAAGCAAAAATATTAGTGGTCCTTGAACAAGTGGTCCAAAGTTTACTTAGCATCCTGCATCACAAGCTGCAGAAATAATTGGATATTTAGACTTTTAACTAATGGACAAATGAAATGACCATTTCATTTGTTGTCCAAGAGAAGAGCCTCGTACAACTAACTCAAACTCCCAAGCTAATTCTGCTGCTCATTGAGGTGTTTCTATTAGGCAAAACCCTCCTGAATTACATTTTGTACCTCAGTGAGAACAATTTTGTAAGCAGAAGCAGCAAAATGGGCAGAAGAAAGAACCAGGTGTCATCAGAGTTTTCTCCTGCTGGAGAATGAGTTCCTTAAAGCACTAGTGCTCCTATGAAAATCTCTGTGAAATATGGATGAAATTTTCAGTAGAGGCTTTTACTAGCAGCGAAGGTTACCACTTGGAGCTGCTCCTGGAGCTGAAGCAACCATGAAAGMTAGATGAAATATAAAACAGGTCACTGTAGCCAGGACCTTCTTAGGTTGACCTGCTTAGGTGCTTTTTTGCATATAACTCTAAGAAGTATGCTAAATCCATGGCTGTGATGATCTAACCTTGCAGCTACAGAGGTTTAGCATTCAAAACAGTGAAGTYTCTGAAAGGCCTTAGTGGAAAAGCACAGGCACCTTTTCCCTAAAGAATTAGTAGCATATTKCTTCAACTCTGGAAGAAGCTTCACCATCACCTTTTAAATGGAAGCAGCTTCTGTTGAGTAAAAGCATGATCAGCTTCTTTCTCTCTGACAGTGATGGTGGGAAGGATCCCATCATGCAGATAAGTGAAATGGTGCTTTTTACACTAACTGGAAGAACAGGAAGTTGACAGTCAGCTAGAGATGACAAGAGATTGTTGTTTTCGACAAGTGAGCATTCAGAGAAAAGCTGTGTCACTCCAAAGAAGAAAGGTGTCTACATCAGACCATGCTCTTTTGTAGCTCTGCTGTGATCAGTAAGGAAAATAAAATCCTGTAATGGAGGTGTCATTCCCATCCACAGTATTAGATGTAAGGAAGCTGCCATTGAGGACACTGCTTTTTTTTTTCTCCCCTTATATTCCAGGAAGTGGCATAATTAAATGATGTTTTATTAATATATAGACATCATATTATAGAATATTTGGGGACAGCAAATTGATAATAAACATTGATACATTAAAGTTTAGCAAAATAAAATTAGTCTTTTATACACTTCTTTTAACAAAGTCTACTTACCACATGGAAAAGAGAATGTAATAATAGAATTTTCAAAAAGTACTACTTTGGTGGTATAGATTAGATATGAAATCTGAGCCAAATTAAATCTGTGGACCATTTCCTATATATTATGGAGACACAAGATTCTGCCCTAATTGCACAGAGTTTGGCAGTATTAGGTTGGCAACTGTGTTCCAAGAGACCAGAGATATTTAAAATGAGTACATTTTCAAGGTGCCAGAAACAGTTAAGCTGTGAGACAGCTAAGAAGGYATCRTTAATGGTATACATGGTTGTCAGCAAGGAGGAGGAATTTTCTTTTCAATGTCACAACCAATACCCTAACTAATACCTCCTAACTAAAAAAAAAAAGAACCAAAGTGATTTTCTGGGAAAGAATTTTTTTAACGAGTTTACTGAGAAAACATTCCAGTCACTGTGGTAGTTTGAGCTAATATGATGACAGTTTATTTAAATAAATACAATATACAGCATCATGAGACTGTGGATTTGTCTTTTAAATCTGAGAAGTGCATGTCACAGCCACACCAAACAATAATTATAAAACACAAACATACTGAAAACAACAAAATTATGCAAAATTTATAGTCATCAATGWTCAATTAAATTAACAATATCCAAAAGTTCACAATATCATAGGAACACTTTGATACTAGTGTTAACTTGTAATAAACATATTGTAATATTGTAATGTATCGAATTCTTGTCTATCACTTATCACAGATCATGACATAATTACATGTGGCACTAGTCTATGAAAGAAGTAACAGAGTTCAATGTGTTTACTATGCAGTAACTACAATCACTAACATCAGGAATAATTAGGTCCTGAAATTATTTTAATCCCCTTCTGTGTATGTTAGCATATATAAGTACACTTCTCTATTTGAGTTAAATTATCTGGTAAAATTACTGGCAATATTCACTTTTGGGTTATCATGCTCGTATCACCTTTGAAAACCTTACGCAAAATCCTTCGAAACAGCTTCTATAAAATTTGGAGCAGACATGAGTATTGTAAATGTGCAAATGATGGCAAAAAGGGTAAATGCAACCAGACACAATCTGTCTATGACAGCAGCTGCAAACTTCCACTCACTGCAGATCTCTTCACCCTCATCTTGTTTCCTGAACCGTGTTGCAATGAACTGGACCTCCTCCAGGATCTTCACCATCACGGGGAGAGTATCCATTAAAGCTTTCTTCTGCACAAGCTCAATATCTTCAGCTAAGGGGCAAGTCATCTTTCCGCCCTTGCCGCCCAGGTCGTTGTTCTGGGGGCAGCAGGGGCTCTCCATAGTGTGGTAGCTGTAGATGGTGTTGCCATTGCTGGACTGGTGCCCAGGAAGGACGTTCACCTCCATGCTGTTCACGCTCAGGTGGTGCTTGGAGTAGCTGTATTTGCAAGACAGGGGCTTTATATTTTCCCCAGGTTTTTTCATTCGTAAAAACCAAGCACACCAATTCAGCAGGATGACACGGACCTGGAAGAGAGTTACCGTGGCTGAAATACAGGAGACTCTGGGGCATTATAAAAGCTTTTGAAATATTTTGTGACTATTATAGCTAGCCTGCACAGTCTCTTAAAAATACTGATGGATTTCTGTGTTCTACAGCTATCAGCTTTCAAACCTTTTTTTTGAGGTTTTACCAAGGATGGCTTTTTCTTGGATCTATCTTGAACATAGGGTTGTTCAACACCCACTTACCATGTAAAGCAAAAGACACGTAAAATCTTAGTTTACAAGATGGTTCTTGAAGACGCATCTTTATCAAACAATCCCAGATCTCTGCAATTGAGCAGACAGCACAAAACTGCCTGTATGGTTTTCAAGCATTTCTCAGATTGTAAGAAAAAAGATACAGTTAAATATTTTGGGAGGCCCAGTTTTTAGATTTTGCTAAAAAAAAATCCCTATATGACAGATTCTAGAACATTTCCCAATTGTTTACATCTAAATAAAAGGCCTTGTTTTTTTTTGAAAGCTGTTTTATAATCCTCTGATGAATTCAATCATATAATGCAGCAGGCTTTTTTTCAAAAGACCAAATCAATTAAATGTAGCAGTCCAAAATCTGAGTGCCACAATTAACTGCTGTCATTTCCCTGTGCGCTGGTGCATCACAAGAGTGCTCCAACCTGCTTGTAGCAGATTGTGCCTCATATGTTTCTTGTCAAGGTCATCCGGTGAGTTAGCTCTAGAGAGTGCATCCATAATTTTTTTCCAGTGAACTGGTCTTCAGATGTTTCATCTGAAATCTGAGCCTGCTAGAATTCCTCTTGGTAACACTGTTTAATGCAAAAGGCAGGAAGAGCGCTGTGGAATCGCTCTTGTGTGAAGAGCACCAAACTAAATCAGTAAAATCTCGTACTTGTAAGGTCTTCCAGRTGTTATGTGTACAAAACAGACATTTGCAATGTGCTTGTGAGAGACCCTCCATGCAGACAGGCCTCTTTGATGGCTTTACCATCCTGGTTGCAAGACAAATAATCTGACATTAAGGAGAGAACAGGCATGATCACACTTTGCCTCCAAAGTGGTTTTAAATGCAGGAAAACTTGACTCCTGTGTTTGCAGCGTAAAGATATAAGAAAGGGGAAATTACAGCTGACTTGACTCCTGTGTTTGCAGTGTAAAGATACAAGAAAGGGGAAATTACAGCTAAGCACTTTGACTTTCTGCTGTAATGACAAGCATAATTTCAGAAAGGAGGAAGCTTTAATAACCACAGATATTAATACTACTACTACTAATAATAATAATAGTAATAATRGCCAAAACCAATGACCAGTGAAAGGCAGTAACACAAYTTTTTAATTCTGCAGTGACAGCTCTTCTAGGTCACAGCCCTGTGCTGTTTTCTGTGAGCCATTTTTCTTCTCTACCACTAATKAATCTTTTGTTCTTCATTATTGTCACAATTTTTGCAGGAATAGAGCTGGTACAGTGTGGTATTTTGGATGCAGTATGAGAACAATGTTGATAAAAGACTGATGTTTTAGTTGCTGGAAAGTAGTGCCTCCCCTGAATCAGGGACTTTCCTGTTTCCTGYGCTCTGCCAGTGAGCAGGTGCACACAATACCATGAGGAAGCATGGCCAGGAGAGCTGACCTGAACTAGCCAAAGGGATAAAATGTGGGGATYTGGTTGGGGGCTATCAATCACTGGTCAAAAGCAGGCTGTGCATCAGTCAGCAGGTGGTGAGCAATTGTATTGTGCATCATTTGTTTCTCTTGCATTTTATTACTCTTTCTTCTTTGCTGTTGCTATGCCTATTTTTATTGTTGTTATTCATTACTGTAATAAATATTATTCCTATTATCATATTCTATTTTGTTTCAATTATTAAACGGCTCTTCTCTCAACCCACAAAGTGTTGGAATATTTTTCTGATTCTTGTCCTCATGAGGGAAGAGAGGCAGGGTGTGAGCAAGTGGCTGTCTGGTACTTAGGTRCCAGCTGGGTAAACTGTGACAGCCCTGAAAGACTGTTTTCCCATTATTCTCATTAGTTTGCTTTAAATATTTCATTATTTCCTCCACAGTCACCMCAAACAAATAGCTACCTATAATGTTGCAGCCTAAAAATCTGGTCCTGCATTTAATTGAACTTACTTAATTGCAATGTACTCAGACTGCTSAAGGACACAAAATGGGACAGCATGGAACAAAATACAGGCCTTATTGCTAGCAGTGTATCAACAGTGTTGGTTCCAAAAGGGAGAAAGAAATTAATTCTCCAGGACTGTTAATTTCAMAATACTAAGTCAGACAAACTTTCTTATTAGAAAATGTTAATATGTCTGCCTTAACTCTGGAAGGAGATGTGAGGTGAAAAAGCACGTTTAGGCAGGAACGCTCCTTTTTTTTTTCAAGACAATGTTTTTACTCCTTAGGGAAATTACATTTATAACTACAGTCAAACCCATTTCCACACAGAAAAATAAATACCCAGAAGACAGTAACACAGCTTTTAATTAGCTTGGATTTTCAAATGCCTTATTTCCTTGAAAACTCAGACATTCGGGCATCAATCTGTTCTTGTCATACCAATTAATTCAAGGGACAGCTACAGCATACTGTTTTTGGAAAACAGACTGATTATGATAACATGAGTTATATTCTCACCTGTGTTGTTATATATGGGTTTCTATGAAGGAAGGACACAGGTACAGCTATCTGGACACAGGTCAACAGCCTAACCTTGCTGTGAGCCTCTCTAATTACAATGCAGCTGCACTGCTCCCATCACAGCCACATGCCTGGCCTAGTCCAGGACAGAAAGTCTCCAGTTACAGCTCTCTTGGGCATCTGCACCTGAGCAAAACTGTGCATGTTCAGGTTTGGAGCATATCAAAAGAGAAGCCTGGAACAACAAACCTGATTCTGGCAGAGTTCTCTAGCCTTTTCCCACAAAACCCCTTCTTCTGTCAGCACTTTGTCTCTCCAAACCTCCTTCCTATGCAACAGTCTTGGCTGTCAGCACAGGAAGGTCAGTTGAGCTATACTGAGTCCATGTCTAATGTAACCCATTCCCAAACAGCTCCTCAGCTGCGCCTTCCTTATCATTCCTTTCCATGCTGGCTCAGCAGACATTATCAAAAGTGCCAGTCAGCCAGCAGCTCTCACTTCTCAGCTGGGTGGCCAACAAATGYCCTGGATGAAAACCTTGGATTTAAACTCCTCTCTTGGAAAAAGCTGGTTCATAAGTCATCAAAGATTAATAGAAAGAAAGGCATAATTCTGAGCAGTGGAATGAGGGACATTATCACCTACAGAGGGGATAAACACTAACAGGCACTCTCCTYCTTCTGTTGCAAAGTGCAAGCACAGACCCCTTGAGAAACAGGCAGGGAAAATAAACTGCTCAACTGTAAATGGTTTAGAAAGCAGGTATTTAGTAAATGCATCCAGTACAATCTTCTGGGTCTGCAGAAGCTCCCACACAAGCCCAACTGTCCAATCTCCCCCTGCAACTGACTCCAGCAGATAAATCCATTTAAGCAGGAGGTGAGAACAATCCTGTAACAATATCCAGTTAATCAGGGTTAGAGTTTGCAGTAGGCTGATGTCTGGCTCAGACAGGAAGAGGATACTGTGCAAAGCAATTAGATGGTAAGGGCAGCTGCTGATACTGGAATTGCAAAAAACAAATTTAATGCAAAAAATATTTCCTTCATCACCTTATGTTACTTCATCACTTCAGATTTATATTTTTTACTGAGYAAAAGTCATTCAAGGTGTCTCTGCAAGAGACACTTGACATAGGTAGGCAGGCGAAATTTAAAAATAAAAAAAGAAAAGAGAGAGACTGCCATGAATTCTAACAAATGAGCCTTGCCTGTGTCTTGCAGAGGAAAAATGCCTACTTTTCTAGGGTCAGCCTCTTCCCTGCATACTTGGCATTCACATTTTTCCTCCTGAGATCCCTCAGCCCTGTCAGCTTGTCTGGTTTACAGTTTTACAGTCTAACATCTGCACTCCCCAGTAATTCTTTCCACAGTTTGTGCTTCCTGGTGGCATGTTTTGTAATGTACACCAGTTCAGCTGTCACTGAACAAGGCCACTAAACAAGGTTCCTCCTGAGTGAAAATTTGTTGCATGCTGTGTTTCCAGCCACGAAAACAAGAAATTGGTAGAGAGCAAGAGCTGACTTGCAGGGCCTGTGAGCAGGTGTAACATGAGCCATTGCGTCTGGGCTCCTCAAAAAGCAGATAAAGCAACAAAATGGGGTCTGTTACAGTGCTGCAGACTCTGTCCATGAAGACACCTGAAGCCTGTTTTCCCAGATTTGTGTCCTCAGGTTTTGCTTACATGCAGGTTTATCCAGAAAYCATTCTCTGCTGCCTTGAAAGGAAGAGGTTTTAAAATCATACAGCGCTTTGGGAAATAATTGTAAGTATGCTTAATTGTTACTTTAAAAAAAATGCATTGAGGTTGCAGTTTATTTTAAGAGAGGAAATGGAAATCAGTTCTGAACTTGGGCTGACATTGGTAACCATGTGATATTCAATTATCCAGCATGTCAGGATAATTGTGTAGCATGACAAATGTGGTGRACAAGATACCAAAGGATGTTGTACAACCAGACTCTGTGAAAACAGAGTGGTAGATACAGGACTGTGACTATTTGTATCTACTTCTGCTTTTGTTCTTTTTCATTTAGTAAACACAAAACATACCTTGCCAATTCTAAAATCTCCTAGGAAAAGGAGAGAGGTGGGGAAAAGCCTATTATTTTTAAACTTAAAWATCTAAAATAAAAATTCTGTTTGAAAGCCAGCTGGCACGGACCTTACTGGGCTGACTGCTGCTGTGGAGAAAAGGGGATGTACTGGGAAATGGATCGGATGGCAGCAGACAATCTGTCCAGTAGAGACTGGTGCTAGTTTAGCACATTCTGCCAGTACTCTGGTATCTGATGGATAAGAAATCAAAGGTACTACCCACAACATTAGCCATAATTTGTAAAAGTTAAAAAGAAAGGACAAATAGGAGGAACCATTTTTAACGGAGAGTAAGACAGACTGCTTTTAATGGAAAAACAAATTTAGTATGCTAGTTCTTTCTCTTCAATTGCAAATGTGTCAACTATGCTGTGTGTAACTGGCTCTTCAGATTAACAGAGCACAACTTCTGCCCCTCAYTTATAACAAGTTTACTATAGTTTTTAGAGAATTTTCCTTCAATAGTAACCTGCTGAACATTTACCACCAATGCTGCTTACCCATTTGGGCATCTTTCCCGCTTGGGGGTCATGATGGTGAAACTGCAGAACCAGCACTGTTACCACCACAGACAGACCAACGATGACCATGATGCTAGCAAAATACTGAGCTGCAAGCAAAAGGAGGACTTGGTTAAGGGCGSGGCGGAAGGCAATACAAAGAGCAAATAATATTCCTTGGCCTTGAGATCTACATTTGAGAAGTATTGTTTCACATCTGAGCACCCTCTTCTCTGGTCTGCTGCACTAGAGCATTTGAGGTTTTCACTGTGTCTGCTTATCCCCCTCCTCTCCCATGAGGGGAAGGACTAGAGCCAAATGAAAGTGGGAAGTTGAGCTGACAACACCTACTGAACACCAGCGTTCCCAGTTCTGGACCTTCTGTGGTACCAGCAGAGGCACTGGAGAACGATGCTGTCCTCATGGTGCCTCTGGTTCCCATCAAATAGTGTCACCAGTTCCCCACTTTTGCCCCACTCATATTGCTCACAGACATATTTCTCATTATTCTTAGCCCTCAAGACTACTTCTTCTAGTTCCTATGAAAACACACGACAGCYTTCTTGAATGCTAAATTTAAATCTGCTGCCCAGGAAAGAAATCAAGATCTTGAAAGCCAGAGCTGAGGTTTGAAGCCACATCTCCTAAGTGGCAGTACAGCTTCCTCATGCCAGGAGTGAGGTTGATGCACTGGAGTGTAAAGCAGAATTACCCACGGGGTAATGACATTTGAAGGTTTCAGTGGCAAAATACCAGGGAGCATTACTGTTGGCTGACATGACGTTGCAATGTGAGAGAGCACATCACGCCACCCCAGACTGCAGCCTCTTACGACCCCCAGCCCTTCCTCCTGCAGCTTGAAGGAAAAATTAAAAATTCAATCAAATCTCCAAATCAAGTCTTGTTTTGCTTTGCTTCTTAATACCAAATCCCACTGCTTCAGGAGCAAAAAGCTTGTTCATAAAAAAAAAGGATCTAAGGCCTTCCTGAAAACAATGCTGCAATTCCTTCAAGAAGTAGGTATGGCTTTTCATGACAAAATGAATCATGTATCTAGATTAGAAGAATAGTCCTGGAGGTAAGGTGATTTAAAGGTCTCTGTTGCACTTATTCATAGAGAGGAGAGTCAACTATAAGGCAGAAGCAGGGCAAACCAGATTTCAGGGAAACTGTGACATGCCACATGTAACAGAAACACGACAGTGTTGATATTGTTGGTTTAATTACTGCCATGAGTCAYTAAATAACTTCCTTAAACTCTGTACCTTTTGATGCCACCAGACTTCAAAGGCCTGAAGTTGTAAATTTAAAATGGCTTTAGCTAAGATTTTTAACATATCCTTGGAAAATTAACCTGGTTAAATTTGGAAACAACCTGGTAATGTCTGACTCAAGATCCTAGCCAATGACTAGCAGGGGAATTGACATGCCAGGTTTTTTTATGCTRTAAACCCAGGAACTGAGGTCAGGAAATTGCTGTGTAGACCTGTTAGTAAATGTAAAACAGTTCTCTCAGGAACAGACTGGGAACCATAGGGGAACTAGGGACCCAGAAAGAAAGATATTTTATAGTTTTACCCAGTGATAGGCAAGGAAGAGGCTGGGTGTGTGTCATCTGCATTTTGTGGGGTGGAGTGGGGTGATCCTGTTCAAGGTACACCAAGGTCTTCAGTWAGAAAGTAAGGACAGAGGACACAGCGCAGTGTACTTGAGCCCTGTGTTAGCTAGAGGCAATCAAATGTGTACAAGATACCTGTGAGATCTGGCAGGTAGAATTATGCCCCCCAGGTAGATGCAGGTGCAGCATTCATTTCAGGAAGGGGAAGTCACAAAGTCCTGGAAAAGCACAGACTTAATTCTAAGGCTGGAGTTTGCCAGTCCTGAAGAGCCAACAGTGAAATTGGAGGAAAAAAGATAGCAATGACTGGGACAGATTCTAGTCTTTCACATGCCTAGTTGGAGATATGATAAAGGCTGTTGCCTCCTTTTCTGTGACAGGAGAAGGTACTAAGAGCCATAGGTCACAAAGGAATTACTAGGTCAGGTACCCATGTGTCTCTTTGATTGAGAACATGACTGTCCTTACAATGTAGAACCAGGCAGGGATGGCAAAGACCCTGGATCTAGACTCAGTGGCCAATCCCCTGTAATGGAAAGAAAAGCCCCAGAATCCTGTGGGTATGTCCATAAGGCAAAATGTTCCTAGCTCTGAAGTGATATCATTACTTGTTCAGCATTGTCTGATCTTTCCTTCAACGGTTTATTCCTATATCCTCTCTTTCCTGGCAGCAGAAAAACATAGTCTTCCTGCAGCAGAACTAGTGAGGAAAACTTCTGTGCAGTCCTCCATGCACCTCCCTAAAAGCATAGCCTAATCTTCCAGTCTGCTCATTTCTGATCCTGACACTCTTGTYCTCACACCAGCAAGGTCAAACTCAWCACTTGGTGACAGCTACAAGGGCTGCTGTCCCTGTTCATCTCTAGCATCCCCTGTCATAATGACCATGACTCGGCCTTCTCCAGCGACCCTGTGAGCAGAGAAGCCTTTCAGCTGACAGRCTCAAGGCTACAATGCTCATGAATAACACTTCCCTTGGAGTCACAGGACTGCAATCTTCACTCACTCTACCCTGGCCCACACTGCCCTGAACTACTGAACACTATTTCTGGGTCCCCACTGATGTTGCTGAGCACAGAAATAGGATGCTCTCCTTTGAGGCTGGGCACAGGGGAGACAAGTAATGAGCTTTGGTCTCCCAAACAATGGCTTTGGCTTAGCCACCAGACTTTTTCTGTAGTATTTTAGGAGCCATCCTAAATCCTATAGCATATATCCATTAAGAGCTTTGAAGCTGTTGCTCCCACAAAGTCCTAGGCCCATGTGTGTCTGTTCGCAGAGGTAAATTCAATTCTGATTKTACAAAGAAGCTCAGCCCATTTCATTTAAATTGTAGGAGGGAAATGCTTAGCATSTCTCTCTAAACATCTCTCTGTGCCCTACATGCAACTCCTAGCTACTGGCTCAGCTTGGAATCTTTAGCAATCTCCTTCACCTTGGGAAGCAGCAGTAGCAGGAATAGCAGTCCCAGACTGGGGTGCATTTGAAAGACCTGGGACGGGGTTGCTGTTAATTCATCTGCTCTGAGGCACAACTCCRAAGTGACTGACACCTTCTGGAGGGTACATAGTTCATGTGCACTCTGCCCTGGGGACCTGCCACACCCCAGGAAAATGGACCAGAAGACCTGTGTTTGGAGCCCCTCAATATCCCCGACTTGCACAGCAACATTCCTCAGGGATACTGAGGTCTGTACTTCTAAGTGCTCTTCATAGGTTTTGAAACCTGCTTTCTTTGGCAGAGGTGTGTGAACAGGAAAGCTGTTTTGGATGCTTGACTGATCTTCAAGTAGTATGAAATGTTTTCTCTTGCATAATTGAATTTTTTCCCTTTCTTTGCTGGAGTTATGATGTAACCTACTATCTGGACAGCAGTTTTAACATCTAGGAGTTGGTATCCTCTGTCACAGCACAATCAGAAAACAATCATGTTCTGTTGTCATAACAAATACGGATCTAATAAACCTATAGATAGTCAGAAGGTCTTCTAAAAAGTCAGTGAGAACAGTTACTTGTTCTTGCAGGCATACTTGGGCATCACCTATATGAAAAAAGATGGCAGTGATTTACAATTCATAATTTGAAGAGCATTCAGTACCATTTTTTTATGTTTTGTGCCATTATCTGATGTTAGAGAAGCACCTTATGATTATTTTAGAGATATTTTGGAAGACATACTGCTGAAGTAGAACTGAATTAACTCCAAGGACTAATTAGGACAGAATCTCTAGGAGGAGGAAGAAGGCTCTAGATGGATGCTTTGCCTTGACTTTGTCACTGAGTAGTGATGTGATATCATATCATCATATCATGTCAGCAGTTATCAGATTGTATTTGTTAACACAGTCAATCAGAGGAAAGGCAGAGCATCTCCACTGTGATCATTTACAGTCTTGTTGTTCCTGTGAAATACTAGAGGAAGGAGGAAAGTGTTGTGCTCAGCTATTCATATTGATAAAATTGGATGTTGGATGCCTCCCACCAGTGTTCCTCTTTCTGATCATGAAACTGTAAGAACTGTCATGAATACCAATTTCTGTTTCGTGAGAGAGATTCAGCAGAGTCCTGATTCTAACAAGGTACCAGGCAGGACCATGACACGATGGGGGAAAACACACTCCAAAAACTCAAAAAGGGACAGAGTGAAGTCAAGCAGCATCAGCTGAGAACATACAGGAAGATGAAAAAAAATGTAATAGCATATTAATCTAATTTTCTCTCTCTGGTCAGAACAACTAATGCCTCATGTTCATAACTTACAACAATCCTTAACTCTTAAAGGTGACAAAGTACCAGATTGCCTCCCTCTCCTAGTAATTTGCAGTCTCATTTGCTGTATGACTAAATACAAGAAATCATGCTAAGCATCTGCTGCAAAAGTACTYATTTACAGTGTAAAATGGTCATGCTTACTGCAATAGCATAGGCATAGGAAGGAACAGCAAGGAGGTGACAGAAACTGGCAAATATCATGCTAATGGACCCCTAAGCAGCAAGTAAGTGTTGTGGTTTTTAAAAAAGCAAGTAGAGGAGTTCATCAAAATAAGAAAGAAATGCAGTTTTGCTAACAGGAGATGGAGATAACTTTATTTTTATTGTGCTTTATTTGATGCATCCAGCCAAAATGTCAAGCATCTGATGGTTGTTAATCATAGGAAATGACARTACCTCATATTCATGAGCTTCGTGTTCCCCTTTCAAAAATTGTCCAGATACCAGCTTCCCGGTGTTCCACATTTTCTGCTACAAACTCCTTTTAAGGCAAAATACAGACTCTTGATACAAAATCAGTAGTGCTATTTTGGAGAGAGCTGGTAGAAAACAAGGATTTGCAGCACTTTGGAATTACTTTGGCACGGAAAACAATCAGAAACTATTAACCACTTCTGTGCAAGGGAAAGCCTTGAATTGCAAAGTGTAAAAAGTGTTTATAGAAGAAACAAATCACCTGACTGGCCTGAGATATCGGAACATAAAATTTCAAGATCTGTTTTTTGGGCAAAATCATGCCTTCTCTGCTTTGACAAAGTACTTTGAAAGTGATACTTCTCCAGAGCACTGGCAAGGGTGGACAGAGAGCTGCAAAGTGAGAGCTCATTGCAGCTTTGGTCTAAAGCTGAAAGAGTTCAGCAGTGGGTGATGCTGGCTGTTTTCTGGCGTGACTGTAACTTCYGTGCCACCTGGGGCCTGAACGCAAAGCCTGCAGAGCTCTGGATCAATACAAGTGCAAAGAGCAGTGTGAAGTGYTCAAAGCAGGCATTTTAGGGTCTGTTTCTGCACAGCATCACCGTACCCTCAACGCTGGTGGGACTGCAGCACAGTAAACCAAAGCTGAATGCAAGATGGATGTGGTGGGTGATGTAGGTTACACAGAGCCTGTGTCTCACTGTGGAATGGAACAAGAGGTAACCTATGACTGGGAATTGGTCTTTTCTGAAAAATAATGTGTCTGATGCAGAATGGAAGTGCAAACAGCTACAAATCTTCCAATGCAATGTGGCCCCAAAAGTTTTGCCCCTCTGGAGATGATATTGCAGGCAGGGGAAAAGAATAGTAAGGAATATGTGCTGGTTAGGATCCTAACTGGCTTGACCTCAATTTTCTAGAGTAATGGCTTTTGTGCATGTCTGACTTTAACATGGATTCATACATCTTTCCTTAAGTAATGAAGGAAGTTCCTACTAACATGGACTCTTGGTAGAATAACTTTCAAGACAAAAATGAAAAGAAAGTAAAATCACGACTGCAGCAAGACACACTTCCCGCAAGGCATGATTAAGCTACAGTAGGAAGGGTAAGTTTAGGACACAGTTGCTGCTGTACAGCCATGGTCTGAAAGTCTTTTAGGAGCTACACTCTAGAGGTTTTAYGGGCCAGGAGGGATTCCAGAATGTTGTAGAAAAAGAATCCTTGTTCACAAAGTTGACTTGTACTGGATTTTTGCCTGTTGTGTTTGTAGATGTCATGGGACTTCAATGCTTTTGATTTAAATGATTGAGCTTATTGCTGTGCTATGGGTGTTTAATGATTTAAATAGAAACARAGGAATATTCCTTGGTTCATCCTTCTCCTTTCACTTGGATCTCTGCAGAATGGAAGGATTCAATCCTTGAAATATTGTGGGGCCTTCTTTTGCATAAATGCATGCTGTTAAAAACTGGACTTTGAAAATGCACAGCTTCCCCAAAAGTGAGGGTGTGCTGGAGAAYGATGGGAACAGAAATACTGCTGGGCAAGGAGCAGCTAGCTACTGCAAATCCCAAGAAAGCTGAATGAGAGCCAGCCTGTCCAACTGGAACATTTCTTGGCACAGAAAGTAGATGGCTCACTGTGGAAAGGAAAGCTGTACCCATAACCCTGCAGCAGGAGCAGCAGGATCTCAGTGCTCAAACATGCTGAGCACCCTGCAACTGATTCCTAGACCAGCTCTTGTCATTTGATCTTTACAGAAAAAGAAGTTGGCTTGTTTTTAACATGTATTATTACAATCGTTGGTAGGCTACTGAAAAATGGGAATCTAAYGTCTGGGGAAGTTGGATGTGTGGAGTAAGAGTCTCTGCTTTGGGCAGCTTTACAAACAGGCAGAGAATGCAGAGGACATACCGAGGGAGGAGTGACCCATTTTGCAAAGGTACAAAAAAGTAACTGTCTTGTCCCACTTGCTTCTTTCTGATTATTTAATCTGAGAGGTACTTTATTTTTTATTAATATAATTTGAGGTCAGGGGATAGTGGCTTTAACTAAGAACAACTAAACTATTGTTTCCATATTACTCTATAAAAATGTTCCAGTTCACAAAAGCAAAATTTTATAATGTCATATTAGACCAGTTCTCTTTTGCTACCTCAGTAAAAACACTCCAACAGCAGCTGTAAGATTTTCCCATATTATTAGTAGTTAAAGCTGAGATTAGGAGAAGAAAATAAGAAGTACAGYGCATTAGGCATTAGTGGCTTTGAAATAGCAAAAGCTGTGAGGGGTCACCCAGATCCAGATAAGCATAGATGCATGTTTGTTTTTAAAGCTCGGGCCCTAAGAATATAATRCAGATTTTTAAAGCATGTGGAGTAATGTTTTCAAAGTATCTATCTCTCCTCCCACATGCATGAAGACCAGTAACAGTGACTCTTCAGCAGATCAGCAAGGGGACTTTCTACTTCAAATTACCTGCATCCTTCACAAACYACATGCTTTAGAAGATCTTTTTATTCCTGCAATCTGTTGCTAACTATGCTGATTCTTCAAAAATGGAACAAGTTTTCCAAATGTACTCCTTTTCCATTAATTTTGAGGGTTTAACTGGGCCAGAGACCACAGTAAAAAKATGTGATCATGACCAGGCATATTCAACTAAAACATCCTATTTGGGATCACTGTGAGACCACTGCGAAGAGATGTTACTTTCAGAGTAAGGATAAGGTTTTCAGAACTTGAAATCAGGTAAAGCTGCACAGCCCAGCTTTGAGCACTTGCTGAACAAGGGCTATTTGGGTGCAGAAGCCAAATGGATAAGCAGTCTCCCTGACAATTTAGAGTGGAGYAAAGAATTAGAGGGAGGGCTTTAAACCAGGAGTACTGTGGAAGGGAGATTATAGCCCAAATATGAATGCAGAAGACAAAGGTGGAAAGAAATGGTGTTGGGTAGCTAGAGCAAGAAAGACCTCAAGAATGGTGAAACAAAGGSGAGGAGCCCAGCTCCAGAGTGAGAAAATATATTAAATCTGGGGAATRTGCAGGACCAACTGGAACGCTGCACATAGTCATGAAAAAATAATGTTGCTGAAAAACAGAGATGTGGAGGGACATTTCTCACTACCAGAAGATCTTCAGAAGTTCAGAAGGAACACTCAGTGAAGACAACATGGGTTGCCTTTAAATGTGAAGGAGCCACTTGGATATGAAGGGCTCCTGTCCGGATGGACAAGAGCTGCAGGAGAGCCTGTGGATCAGATTCAGTGAAGAGGCTGACAATGGTGATTCTGTGGTGAGAGTGCATAATAGACCTCCAAACAGAGTGGACATGGGCACTTCTTAGAACAACTGAGGGAAACCTCTGTATCACAAACCCTCATTGCCACCAGGSGCTAGATATTCCCTGATGGCTGCCAAAAATGCAGGAAGCATGTAATGTACAACCAGTATAACCAGTATAACAGTGTACTTCACTAACAATGAAGAACTGTTGGGGAACTTGATAATCAGTGGCAACCTAGGCTGGAGTTATTGTGAAATAGTGAAGTTCAAGACCGAAGTGAATGAGGAATAGGAACAGCAGAGTATAGACCTTGGACTTCAGGTGAACAGACTTCTCATTTTTTTGGGGAACTAGTAGCTGGAATCCCACTAGGGAATGCTCTGAATCATTGTCATGGTTTTACTTRGTCTGATTTTTGGTGGTGGGGGGATGGGACCAAGAAACCACAAAGATGGCTCCTGTGAGGAAGTTCTAGAAACTTTCTCCTTCTTCTCCAGCAAAAGGAGCCCTACTCCCTGTGTTTTAGAGCCAATCCATCATGGCTCTGAGGTTGATGGACAGGCTGCYCATCAGGCCTGGGCCAATTGCACAGGCCAATTACACCTCTGTGATGACGTATTGTCTGGTACTTAAGAAAGAATTAAAACCAAGATAGGGTCGGCTGCCATGTAGTTCTTAGGTTGTTAGTATGTAGTTTTAGTATCATGCACTGGGGAAAAACAGAGCAGGAGGGTGAGGAGATGTAAGAAGAAAAATGGAGACCCAAAGATCACAGTAAAGAGGAGATGGGATGAGTTGCTGTGCTGTTGCTGTGGTTCTCGAGCATGGAGAAAATAAGTTGTTTTCGAAAGGACTATTTTCGTTAATGAGAGACCTGTATAGAAAAGAGAGTGACCTTGCTCTGAGGGGAAAAAAAAMCCCTGGCCTTTGAGGACTGGACTGAACTGATTAGAAGCCAAAAAAAAATGAGGAAGAGGCTTGGCCCCCCCACGATGTTTGAAGCGAGTTGATGCTAAGAAGAAAATGTGTTCTGTGGGGAGGGAGAGGTGCCCCCGCTCAAGCAAGTGAAGCTGTGTTCTGCCAGGAGATTTGTGATAGTGGTCTTACGCTACCGAAACAACACAGTTTGGCCTTGARGAACATTCTTTCCTTTCTCCTACGAGGTAAAGAAAATACTCCCTTGCCACCAGCAGTTATACACTGACTGYTCTTGGGAAAAAAAACTTCCACAGCTTGGAGCTGTAAGAACGCTTCTCCTATGTTGCTGGACGACAACTGTAATGAGTRGTTTGATCTATGTTAGACTTYTATTCATGTCCCCTATGTGTGCGGGAAAAACATGGGGGGTGAAGAGGGAGGACCTGGGAAAGAGACGGGTCCCGGAAAGGATAACAGGTGTCTTAAAATGTCCGTTTTTATTTTTATTCTCCTTGTAAATTTTTCCCTGTCTCTGTTCCCCTCCCCGGTGCSGTAGTATTCTTAGTAGTTTGTAGTAATAAATCTATTTTGCAACTTAAGTTTTTCAGCCTGTCTGACCATTCTCTGGAGCACATACGTATCTTTCTCTCAATTATGTTATGTTATCTGAAAGCSATAAATTTTCATGATAATTGGGMTTTTGCTCTCCCTTCTTTCTCTCCGGTGGGGGAAAGGAGAGAACGTCGTGGGTAYGGTGCTTTTGGCTTTCAGCACAGTCCAAACCACGAYGTTTTTGGYGCCTTGACTCGGATTGGGAAAAATCAGGTTTAAACCCACGACAATCATAAAGTGGCACAGAAAAACTGCAAGGGCTTAAAGCACAGCAGGCTCGAAGTTCAAGAACTAAGTGAGTACACCAGCAGATAAGTGTGGCTAAACCATGAACTCATGCTCAGGCTTCAGTGCAGAAGAGAGGAGGTTTTGGGAAGTAGRGACAGGATAAAAAGGAAAATTTGGAAGCATTGCCTAGTCATTATGGTTGGTGTCAGTAACGTTAAAGCTCATAATCTGAGATTGSCAACAGAATCAAGAGCAACAGGAAGAGTTTCTATCACTGCATGAACACTACATAAACAGCTAAACAAGGCCAACATGGACTTGCTGCTTAAAAGAGGGGATGATTTAGTGAATGTGAACAGTGATAAAATTAAGGCAGTTCGTACTTTGCCTCGGTTTTCACCATCAACGTCTCTGACATCATTATGGTTAGAGATAGTTCAACAAGGAGGAACACAACCACCAGTAGGTAAGGATAGACAGATTGATTATGAGATCTGAACCTGCCCAAATCCATGGGATCACCAAGAGTCTTAAAGGAATCATTGCAAGACCAGAGAGATGGAGAAAGACAGATGTTGAATACACCTCCAAAAAGTAAAAAAAAAAAAAAAAAAAAAATCCAGAGAACTACAGCTCTGTCATTCTGACTCTGTCCCTGGGTAAATCAAGATGCAAGTCCTTGAGAAACATTTCTGGAGAGCTGAGAAAGAGGGTGAGGATTAAGAATCTTTAATAAGAATGAATCATGTCTGACAAACGTGATTGTCTTCAACAATAAATTACAATATTTGCCRAGATTGAGAGAGCTGGGTATGTCATTTACATTGACTTTTGCAATTCTCTGGGAAGTAGRAATTGTCTGTTAACAGCAACAAATTGTCTGTAAAAATACATAACTATTCATAGATTTTCTTGGCACAAATCCTCCCTTCTGTGACAGAAGACTGTATTAGTAGAAACTGTTCTGGTTAAAGCTGCTGGACTGGCCATTAGAAACTACTCCTGCACTAATTCTAAATGGGATTATACAAAGCAATGYTATGTCTACAGTGATTCAAGATGGCTTGTGTCTCCTCCCTACACACAAGTTTCTCTTAGAATTGTGTCTGTATCCATTGTCTCCTAGGTATATGTTCAGAAAGGGGTTCTGCTAGTTTTTTGGAAGCTCCTGTCTGACTCAGGAGAGTCCTGGTAACTTTCACTAAGATGTGTAAATATTTTGGAAGCTTTCAGAAGCTCTTGCCTATAGGTGTCATTGTCCTTACTGTTGCATGCTTATCCTCCTTCCCAAAAGTCAGGCCTAGCTTTAAACCCTTGAAGAGAGATAAGGAAGCTGGCTGAGTAAATGCTTTTTTGTCCTARTCATTACATACCTTTTGTGAGTCTTTCATTATACACTTGTGAAGTGCGTTTTTCCATCAGCACCTATATATATTGTCGACTATTTTGTTGATTTTGACTGYGTAGAGTGTTTATTTTAGTCATGATTTGTACTCATAGGTCTTAATGGCAGTATTCATTCTTTTTTATTTTGTGAAACAGGACAGATTTATTTTCTCTGCCCTGCAATGAGATCCTGTGAGAACAAGGTAAAGGGGTGGGCCTATAAAAACAGAGGATGTAACAATGTCTGTCTGACCCACAATTCCAAGATGATGATCTGTCCCACAGTTTTCAGTACGTATTAAAAACACTCCAGGAATATATTTGAAATTTGACTGTTGTGTCCTSAATTGCTCTTCAGATAGAGAGATGAGGAGGAGAAGGTGGAAGGCAAAAAGAGTTGCATAACAACAGGGAGGTGGGGTGATGCAGAAGAAGAAAGATGGATTTTCTGCARTGTTGATTCTGTGTCCTCTCAATCCTAGCAGCTACTGCTTATCTAATATTCTCAGTGCCTTTTTGCAGCCCYCACGTAGCTCCCTTTCATATATGCACATGGTGAAGTCCCAGTTGACATTCACTGTTGACATTGCTGAATGCACGACTGGAGTAACAAAGAGTAAGTCCTCAAACTGGCTTTGAGAGGCATCATACATGGTGTACAAGGCAGACAAAAGCAACTTACCTATTAGTGGGACAGAGTCAGATGTTGCAGGCATGATCTCAGCCACAAGCAGCATGAATACCGTCAGGGAAAGAAGGACAGTGATACCTGCAGGGAGTGAACATGTTTGGGAAGAATGAGGAAAATGGAAAATGGAGCAGCTGCTCCTCTGATGCCTGTGCTGTTAAATATAGCTTTGTCCTGGTATACAGCCAAGCCAAACCCACGACTTCATGTCTGTCAATGTAGATTAAAACTTACACAAACTTAAAACAGTTTTGGATGCAACTTATCTGCTCTCTTTTCAWTTTTTTCTAATACACACATACCCTTGCTTCTCTCAAAGTAATAGAGAAATTTTTCTGCCTAGTGAAACCACGCTTGCAKAACTGGTGAACTACAGTGCTTTTCCAAAACACTGCACAAAGCCTAAATGGTTGTTAGGSGTTAGGAGAGGCTTGCACAGACAGGAGTGTAGGTTTTGCTGTTGCATATTATATAATATCCCTCAAAGACCTGCAGTCTGTTTTAGAAGAAGCTCTTTGTTCTCTCTGGAAAGGCTGTTGCTAAACCTAACCATCCTGGTACTGAGAAATCAAAAGGTCAATGCATGAACATTAGCTCCTGTTTTTGTGTCAACATTTGTGTCAACATTTTACTTCAGCTTAAATAACTCTTTCCTTGTCTCTATCCTATATTTTGTAGACAGCAGCTGTACCCTCATAGCCTGTGTTTCACTTCCTGTAGGACAGATTGCTCATATATCTGCCTTTTTACTAAAGAAAAACACTGCGGACATTTCGTAAGATTTAAAAGTCTCTGACATAAGACAGAATAATGCATAATTAACTCTTAAGGTCTCATCTGGATCAGTCTGGTGTATTTACAGCTCTCCACTGTCTTCTCTTGAAACAACCCTTCCCATTTTTATCAACACACACAACAGTAAATCTCATTCAGCCTTTCCATGGCAGTCACTCCTTTTTGCTCATAGGGGACTCATGGCTAGATATTTTGGGAGCTGAACTTCGAAAATGAAAATCCAGTGCCCAGCTGATGCTGTTCACAACCCTTCACTCTTTGCTTCCTAGAATGTCCTATTTGAAAAAGAGAGCCAATGAGCTTGAAATGCATTGAGACGTAATAAAGAACATAACAGGCGTGACAGAGTACTATCACTGTYGCCTGTGCCAGCAACACGTTCAGCTTCCTCCCAGTCCAAAAGATTTTAGAAGTGTTTAGCACAGGATGTGTGAATGCCATACAGAAAGCTGTTATCCTTGTTCCTACAACCAAAAAAAGTACTTCTATTGCTCTTTTAGTGAAATCTTTATTCATCAAGCACCATAGCACTGTGAAGTATTTATTTTCAATTTTATAGGACACTTATGAAACATTTGAATATTTTAGCACTTACCTAAAGAAATCTTCTCTCCTGAATCAGCTGGCAAAAGGAATACAAGCAGGGCTAAGCCAGATATGAGAACGCAGGGAATGAGTAAGTTCAAGCCATAGTAGAGGGTGCGTCGACGCATGGTGATGGTGTATGTCACATCTGGGTATGGCTCTTTGCAGCATTCGTAGTACAACTCATTCCTCTTCCCTGGGACACCTACAGAGAAGGTGATCAGTGCAGTGRGGACAGGTGCAGGACTCCCAGTTATCTCCTTGGACTGGACTAAGAAGTGATGGTTTATGAGCCAGTGTGTGTCACCTCTGCTGTTCCTAGCCCACCTTCTGTTTTTTCTAGGGTTTGCTTTCATGCTTTCTGAGTCACCTGAATCTAGCTTAGCCAATAAAGCTCATGTGGACTGGAATGCAACAGTCCTGGGCTTCCCAATCTCCACAAGAAAAATGTGCATTCTGCCTTCCTACATGCTGTGAATGGTATCACATTGTTGATGTGATATTCACTAGCACATGAAGCAGATTTTCTGTGTGGCAAGTGCCACTGCTCCCTATTTTTTCTCTGATTCTCTATACATATTTGTTTGGGGCTTTTTTGGTCAGAAAAAAMCAGACAGGATACAGCTTAATTTTCAAAAAGGATGTCAAGTTAACCTTAAAGCCCATCATATCTGTAGTTTACGAGACATAGATGTCCAACACAGCTGTACTTCAGCATGTCCATGGTGATCCCACTCCCACTGATGGACATGTGCCTGAGGGGACTGCAGCAGCACAGGAAATGCCAGGAAAGCTGGAAGAACTCAGCACCTTGTATCTTTCATGCCAAAATGGTTCCCTTCTCTTTGATTTCTGTGGACATGACAGAATATGTGACTATATGTGCATTTTGGCAGAGGCTTAGCGAAGTTTTCCGAAAGGATGTAGCCATGGCTTGCTTCAGTTGCTACTTGATGCTTTTGCTCTATGAGCTAAATAAATCTGTTTTGTTSTGCCCAGATCAAGGCTGAAGGCAGATAAACCACTGACTCTTATGCAGATATGCAGTTATTGGACAAAAATATGCAGTATAAAGGAGCACCGGACAGTCAGGAGTGCTCTGAAACAGCTGGACTTTAGGAGGACTTCACTATGGAGCCCTCCARCTTCTCATCATAAAACTGAATATGATTTCTCAGATGCACTGAATGGTAAAAAAACTGCATGCAGTTGGTCAGGGCAGTTATTTCCTTGTCTACATATCCAGACTGGAAGATAAAATGTCTTTTTTGCAACCTCTTCTTGCAGCTGTCTAGGTTCCCTCAATTTCTCTAACACTGCTTCTGACTTACAGCTACATAAATGAATTCAAAATAGCTCACTAGAAGCCCACTCTGAGTAACTATTTCTGRACATAAGTTCTTTTGAAAATACAGGTATCTTCCAAAGCATAGAAGAGAATCATGCTGATCTGCAGGTTTYATGAACTGTTTGGTGCTTTTCTGAGTGAGAAAGATTCATTTATATAAAAGTTTTGGTGAAATACTTTTTACCCAAATCAATTTTGCTGATGCCTTAGAGTAAATGTGACAGCAGTGTTCCATGCACCCACACGAGACACATCCAAGTTTAGTACTGGCAAACTGCTCAGATGTGTCAGGACTAGTAGCTTTCATTTATGTACTCAGTGGCAGGCAATTGCTTCAGAACACAGTGTTTTCAGACACAGTTCAATGAATGTGACTAAAAGACTGTCTCTGATACGTGATTTTTTTTCCTCTTTCTTTGCATCTTCTTAGATACATATTTTTATTATCTGTATTTCATGTCCAATTGATGGATATTTCTACATATTTGAGGTTTGCCTTTAAAATTCAACTATTGAAAATTTTTAGACTGGC
This sequence comes from Malurus melanocephalus, assembly GCF_030028575.1. Taxonomy (NCBI): domain Eukaryota; kingdom Metazoa; phylum Chordata; class Aves; order Passeriformes; family Maluridae; genus Malurus; species Malurus melanocephalus. The sequence continues at coordinate 41,690 of NW_026623619.1, forward strand.
CAATTTACCCACTAAATCCCATTCTCCATTTGAGATGTAGTTGGAAATATCAGCCTCGAGCATCTGCAGGTCAATCAACCAGCCACTGTGAGTCCAGGAGCCAAACTTCAAATCACACTTCTGCACATCGAAGGGGAACCAGCGGACATCAATGTAGCACGTGCTCTTCAAAATGCCTGTAGACAGAAACCAGTCACGATCAAGCACGTGCAGGGTGCATTTCATCTTCCCCTTATCTGTCTTTGATTGTGAGGAGCAAGCTTCCTCTTCAAAAAGTCTGTGTGATACATTGAGTAACCAAACAAGTACTGCAGATGGAAGATGCTGCTATCAGTGGAATGGCCTCTCTTCCTCCACCAGTGAAGATGCCTCTCTCACTGTTTCATTGAGATATGTTGCCTGGGACACGATGGCCACCCAGCAGCAGCCCAGCCTGTATCCCAGTGCCACCTGGCCTTAGTAGATTACAGGGAGTGCTGCTTGGTCTGACAGGAACAAAGAGCATGCCCCAGTGGTTGAGTGTACTGTCACCAGCTCTTTGAAAGGAGTTCCTGGTCAGGCCCTGCCTCATATGAAGCCTCTTGAAAACACATTGTTGTGCTAAAYCTGGCTCAGTGCAGGCCTTTATAGTCTGTGTGCTAACTGAGCCTTGAACTTTACTCTGGATGTGTCTAATTCACTTTCTGGGATGCATTGAGGGGTCCAAGGGGCAGGGAAGAACAGTGGAGCAGCCATCAGGGAAGTCCTTGCTGATCCCCTGGGCCCTGTGGACCTGCCTGGGGACTATGCTATGCTATGACACAAAGTTTAGGAACCTTTTGTCCACCCCAGTGAACAACTGAGGAATAGCCTTTGCTGGTCAGTCCTGCCTGCTGGACCATGAAGGCATGGAATGGGCAACRTAGGTGAAAAAATGCTGACACTTGGGCCCAAGTTTGGCTAAGACCAATCCCAACTGTCTTTTCACCTGGATTTGTAGCCTCAGCTGGACAGAAAGGGCTTCAATGCAGAGTGAGTGGTGCAACTGAGGTCTCCTTCGCTTACACACTCTCCACACAACAAAGACCCAGCTGGACTGCACATGAAACATGATGAAACTGCACACCAGCTTACTTTGGATGACACCTCAGGTGTGCCTCTGGATGTTTTGAGCAAACTCTCAGGAGAATGTTTTACTGATAAGTAAAGTGGAAATATACCACGGATAATGGACTTAAATCTCCTTAGTGGGTCTGTCTCCTTATTAGACAGCTTGCAAAATTTCCACAGACTGGATTTAAACACCTTGGTTTTACTCATGAGGGAAAACTGCTTCAAATATCTTGATTTGAAAGTAAACAAATATTTTCTGTACCCTACCTGGAGGAATATATTGGCAGGATCCAGAGTAGTTCACCAGCACATTTGTGTGAAACGTTGCATCAAACCTTTCATCTGCACTGTAACACAGCACAAGCAAAACAGAACAAAGGAAAAGCAAGCTGATGTTTGAATAAAGATATAATTGTCAACAAAAAAAATAACCTTTTGGCTGAATTAAGTTCCTACATCTGGGTCAAGGGTCTACGTTTGACCAATATCTCAGTTTATTTTAGTTACTGTTGGTTTGCACCTTGGCAGGCTAGTCACACACTGCAATGTCCTCAAAGAAGTGAGGAGCAGTGTCGGATGTCTCAGAGTAAAGGCAGAAGGAAAAGAAGCAAAAGTGTCACATGAGCTGTTTCCAAAAACTGGACAGTCAGGACAATGAACCTTTTTGAGGGTGCCTGTCAAAATGAGGCAGCTCACCACATAAATCATCTGCTACCTTACCCAGATATCTGTTGTAACAGCAATGACGACCTGACATAACAATTYTGCAGTGTCCTGAGATTCAGAGGGGACAAGGGTTTGCTTCTAGCATTGGAAGATGACATGGGAAGAAGCTATTTTAGGGGCTTGTAGGAAGAGATTCACTGACACTCCAAGAGCAAAAGGAACCAAGAAAATAGAATTTCTTTACTGTTCCAACAATTCTGAGAAAATTAAAGGAATAATGAGCCAGACTTCAAAAGAACAGGTCTGGGGGCTATTCCCAGARGGTCTCTTGGGAAGAGATTAACCACAGAGGGATCTCCTGGCCTGTAGAGTCTTGCCTGTAGAGGCTATGTGCAGGTCTATAATGCATGACTACACCATTCTACATACCYTGTCTTTAACCAGATGTACAAAACACAGACCCTCCATTACTTTTCTGACCTGCTCTTTATCCATGTCTCAAGTCCTCAATTCTCAGTATTGTCCCCAACACAAAACAAAGGGGATGACATTAAAACCCCTAACTMCAGAATGAGTGATAATTATCAAAGACATAGAAGGCAACAAAAAAGGGGTTTATAAATACAAGGGGACAAGGAAAAGACAAAGGATGAGATCCATCTATCCCTTGCCGTGGAAGGGAAAAAACCCAACAGGGTACAGAGAGTTGCAGTGTCCTGCACTCTGTGCGCTTCACTCTTTGCAATTAACTCTCACACAGTGGCAGGTGTCCATGGCACAATAGGGGACGAACGGGTTAAGGAAATGTAGATAAGACAGATTCTACAAAGCAGAGATGATGAAATTTACTCTTAAGAACTGAAAGAACTGGCCGAAATACCCTCTGAAGCATTAACAATTATCTGTGAGAGCTCAGGGAGAAGAGGGAAGGGCACAGTGAATTAGGGGAGATCAAAGAGAATTCTGACTTCTTTTAAAGGTGAAATTATAGACACATCAGCCCAACTTCAAAGAAAAGGGGGTGAAAACAGCTGGCACAGATTTTTGAAGGGCYGACTGCATCCAATCAATCTAATTTTCTTACTGACTAAGAAGAGCCAGGTGATAAATCTGAAGTTCAGCATGTTCTTTAAAGCTGCAATAATATGGACCAAGCTGTATACCTTGTTTTTAGAGACTGAATAGCAATAAAGAGACAGTAAGAAGCATAGCTGGAGTAAAGAAGAACACTTAAACAATGTAGGACTCTCCAGGCCTCCTTTGGATATCTGTGAGGGTTTGGAATGGAAGATGGATCTTGGTAATTACAATTGCTGGAAATTAAGAGAATTAAATTTGATCTGTGTAATTAAAAAAATATTACCCTGAAAACTGTCAGAGAAAGATGTATCAGGGAAAATTCAGTAAGACAGCAGGGATGAACTACAACATCTGGGATTTGCAATAGATCAAAAAATAAGTCCAAAAATAAGATGTTATTAGAGAAAATCCCAAATCCCCTCCTCCTGGAAAGCATTAAGGAAACAGCTGACTAGAGAGCTTCCACTTCATTCAACACTGCAGAAATGCYGTCTAGAGAGCTAGAGTCATCTCTAGAGAAAGTAAAAACAGATTAGAGAGTGTTCAGAGTGGAAAAGGAATGATGGAGATGTTTCTAAAATATGTGATGAGGAATGTGAGGAGAAAATCCATTTGTTTGCTTCAATCAGAAACACTATACATGACAAAAACTCTTCTGCAGAGATATGGCAATTTTGAAGTGAATATAGATAGTTTTCTCTCTGCATTCACTGTGAAAAAGTTGAAGAAGATATGCAGAAGTACAGCAGACTGGCTATTAGAAAAATCTATTAGACTGGCTATTAGAAAAATCTGTTCGCTGATGCTTGTTTGTTTTTTGTTACTCTCAAAATAAAAAAAAAAAAAATGCAGAGATGGCAAAAGGTCCACAGTATCAGTGAAGCACAGACAATTTTCAGTACCTCGTTCTAGTCTCCCACCAGCCATTTCACATCTTCTTTACCTGTTATACAGAAGAATGTCTGGYACCCAAATCTGGTCAGCAGGAAATCGCAAGTTCTGCACGCCTGGGTATTCAYACTGATCCCAAGACAAGTAAACATCAATCCAGTTCTGTTGGCAAACACAAAAATCAGATTATATCAGCTTGCAAAAGTCTTCTAAGTTCTGTGGAATGTTAAGGAAACAGAATAGATTTTGCCAATATCAACAGTAGCAGTGTGATAATAGTTTAATGCTTGGCTTTAATTATTAAGAAAGGTTGSCATATATAGAGAAAATAACAGCATGAATGCTGCAGACTAGCTCTTCATCTTGTGTCTAGCTCTTCACCTTGTGGCCTGAAGCCAGGCATTCTAAACACTGCCAGTAGGCACTTCCATGAGGTATGCTGGATCTGAAGTGAGGTGGTTTYTGGGGTGGTCAGTAGTACGGTGGACCATAGTCCAGGTCCCCGTTTTATGGAAATAATTTAATCCATTACAGAGGTCAGGCACCTGTTCTAATAACCACTTTGCTATGAGAGGTAGGCAGTGAACTTTATATGCAAAGGGCTGTTTCTGATCTCATTTCCCCCGCCTCAACACAGTTAATTCACACAAGGARCTTTTGGGATGAACCTTGTGACTTACAATGAAGCTCAGTGGGAGGGTTGCAAGGAAAACTCTTATACTATAACTGAAGAACATCTCTGCAAGGGATCAGATACCCACAGGCTCAGACCTAACAATCCTATAGTCACATATGTTTGTCTGGGTTAGTTTTTGCAATGCAAAAACATTCATTTCTGCTGCAAATCCCAGCAGGTAGCTGAGGAAGAAACAGCCTGTTCAGTTGAAGATATTAATATGAGATGGTGTTTGGCTGTGAAAGTCAAAGCAGAATTAGTTTAATCATTCAAGTCTCCCACTGGTTTTTCCTTCAAGCACTGCTTCTTTCCTGAGCCCTTAGAGGGAGCAGATGTGTCTACGCAGCGCAAGCAAACATTCTATTTCTCACCATAGGCAGCCAGGCAGACCTGATGGGAAACTCCTTCCTGTAAAATTTCCCTCCCTTAATGAAGGTCAGTTTTTCTTATCCTGCATGAACAGTGCAGGTGAATCCTCAGCTGGAGCAGGTTGCAGAAGAGGGAGGAGGGATGTTTATGGTAGAGTTTTGTAAAGCATGAGGGGCAGGAATATTCCAGAGAGCYGCCTGGGCACTGCCAGCAGTAGTGCAGCGTAAGGCTTTCTGTGGTTCCTGGACACCCCACCACCCATTATGAGCAGTGTCCACGTGATCCAGTGTGGCTGCATCACTTTTGTGTTCAGGGGAAGGTGCCTTGGCTCCCAAATTTAGGCAGAGGTAGAGATTTCCCACAAGTGGCATGTGCAGGTTGCCCGGGTCTTACTGGGTGTCTGACTCGTTCATAACTCTCCCACTGGTTATGGAGAGGGCCTTAAACCCCTTGAAGATTCCCTTCTTAGCTATGCTAGGACTCTACTTCCGGGCTCTTTACCAGATCCCTACATCCACTGGCAAAACAATGCAGCTAGTTTCATCCTCCAAAGGTCAATAGGAAGATTAGTCTAGTCACCAGAATTTAATTTTCAATGCTAAAAGGAGCTCTAGAAAAATTTTAAAGGACTCAAAATGCCTGCTTGTATTACATTATACACAAGCTATAAGACAGCAATCCTGCTTTTCAGGTAAGAAATCATATTCAGTAGTTTTGAATTAGTTTTCAATTAAAGTTTCTTAATTGACAGACGTTACTCACCATCTGCAGCCAAGCATTAGTGATCAACACCTGATTCTTCTCATCCTTTGAACAAAATGGGAAAGTAAAGAAAAGAAAAGAGAAAAATGGATGAAAAACTTTGGTTAGAGGTGGAAGAGTTTCTGTGTCTTGTAGAGATTTGAGACTCCTTGGGTACATGAACCAAACTCTATGGAGTAGAGCTCTATATGAGTAAGCTCATTGGAGCACCACTATTTGGCCCAGACAGCAGKGACTTTTTTCTATCGTTTAACCATATAGATCCCCTGGCTTTATCACAACTCATYAACAACAGAAAGGAAAGTAATAGATGATTTCTATTAGTTTTCTGGGGACAAGCTGCTTGCCAAGTTTTATCTTCCAGCTACTTGCTCAAAASAAGATGTTTTCCATACCACACTAAATGTCGTAGTTGGGGAGGTTTTATGTTGTATTTGTTGCCACTGCAAAGCAATGATGAAATAGTGCTGGAAGTGCTGTTCTTTTTGAGTATCAGTGACAGTATGTAGCTCATCTCTGGCAGGAAGGAAAGGGAAAGGGAAAGGGAGAGGGAAAGGGAAAGGGA